>NW_026736879.1:0-56725 GCF_949786415.1 Peromyscus eremicus | reverse complement strand
AGAAAAGAGCACTCTTCTACTCTACTGTGTTTCTTATACAACCAGAACAGTGAGCTTGCTCAGAACAAAAGAACTGTGCTTCCTACACACACGTGCCATATCTAGTTCAACTCTGCTTAGGAAACTGACAAGAACAGTAGCTCCTCTGCAGTCAGATACACTGTACTTGCTGGGAACAGACGCGAGTGCTATTTGTACTGTGTATGGCAATGGGAGCACAATAGTGACTTTCCTTACCAGAAAACAACTCTTGCTCGTAGGACCAGAAACTGCATGTGATTCAACTCCATTTAGGAGTGGGAAACAAATCCTAGCTCGCCTTACAAGAAACACACTCTGCTTTTGAGAAAAGAGCACTCTTCTACTTTACTGTGTTTCCTATGGGGTCCGAAAAGTGAGCTTTCTCAGAACAAAAGAACTGTGCTTCATACACACACGGCCATATCTAGTTCAATTCTGCTTAGGAACCTGACAAGAACAGTAGATCCTCTTCAGTCCAATACACTGTACTTGCTGGGAACAGACGCCAGTGCTATTTGTCCTGTGTATGGCAATGGCAGCGCAGTAGTGACTCTTCTTTCCATAAAACAACTCTTGCTCGTAGGACCAGAAACTGCATGTGATTCAACTCCATTTAGAGCTAGGAAACAAACGCTAGCTCGCCTTACAGAAACACACTCTGCTTTAGAGAAAAGAGCACTCATCTACTCTACTGTGTTTCCTATAGGGCCAGAACAGTGAGATTGCTCAGAACATAAGAACTGTGCTTCCTACACACACGGGCCATATCTAGTTCAACTCTGCTTAGGAAACTGACAAGAACCGTAGCTCCTCTTCAGTCCGATACACTGTACTTGCTGGGAACAGACGCCAGTGCTATTTGTCAAGTGTATGGCAATGGCAGCACAATAGTGACTGTTCTTACCATAAAACAACTCTTGCTCTTAGGACCGGAAACTGCATGTGATTCCACTCCATTTAGGACTGGAAAACAAACGCTAGCTCGCCTTACAGGAAACACACTCTGCTTTAGAGAAAAGAGCACTCTTCTACTCTGCTCTGTTTCTTATGGGGTCCAAACAGTGAGCTTGCTCAGAACAAAAGAACTGTGCTTTCTACACACGGGCCAGATCTAGTTCAACTCTGCTTAGGAACCTGAGAAAAACAGTAGATCCTCTTCAGTCCAATACACTGTACTTGCTGGGAAGAGACCCCAGTGCTCTTTGTCCTGTGTATGGCAATGGCAGCGCAATAGTGACTTCTCTTACCAGAAAACAACTCTTGCTCGTAGGACCAGAAACTGCATGTGATTCAACTCCATTTAGGACTGGGAAACAAACGCTAGCTCGCCTTACAAGAAACACACTCTGCTTTAGAGAAAAGAGCACTCTTCTACTCTACTGTGTTTCCTATAATGTCCAAACAGTGAGCTTGCTCAGAACAAAAGAACTGTGCTTCCTACACACGGGCCATATCTAGTTCAACTCTGCTTACGAAACTGACAAGAACAGTAGCTCCTATTCAGTCCAATACACTGTAATTGCTGGGAACAGACGCGAGTGCTATTTGCACTGTGCATGGCATTTGGAGCGCAATAGTGACTCTTCTTACCAGAAAACAACTCTTGCTCATAGGACCAAAAACTGCATGTGACTCAACTCCGTTTCTGACTGGGAAACAAACACTAGCTAGCCTTACAAGAAACACACTCTGATTTTGAGAAAAGAGCACTCTTCTACTCTACTGTGTTTCCTATGCGGTCCGAAAAGTGAGCTTGCTCAGAACAAAAGAACTGTGCTTCCTACACACACGGGCCATATCTAGTTCAACTCTGCTTAGGAAACTGACAAGAATAGTAGCTCCTCTTCAGTCCGATACACTGTACTTGCTGGGAACAGACGCCAGTGCTATTTGTCCTGTGTATGGCAACGGCAGCGCAATAGTGACTATTCTTACCATAAAACAACTCTTGCTCCTACGACCAGAAACTGCATGTGATTCCACTCCATTTAGGACTAGGAAACAAACGCGAGCTCGCCTTACAAGAAACACACTCTGCTTTTGAGAAAAGAGCACTCTTCTACTCTACTGTGTTTCCTATGGGGTCCAAACAGTGAGCTTGCTCAGAACAAAAGAACTGTGCTTCCTACACACGGGCCCTATCTAGTTCAACTCTGCTTAGGAAACTGACAAGAACAGTAGCTCCTCTTCAGTCCGATACACTGTACTTGCTGGGAACAGACGCGAGTGCTATTTGCACTGTGTATGGCATTTGGAGCGCAATAGTGACTCTTCTTACCATAAAGGAACTCATGCTCGTAGGACCAAAAACTGCCTGTGACTCACCTCCATTTAGGACTGGGAAACAAACTCGAGCTCACCTTACAAGAAACACACTCTGCTTTAGAGAAAAGAGCACTATTCTACTCTACTGTGTTTCCTAAGGGGTCCGAACAGTGAGATTGCTCAGAACAAAAGAACTGTGCTTCCTACACACACGGCCATATCTAGTTCAATTCTGCTTAGGAACCTGACAAGAACAGTAGATCCTCTTCAGTCCAATACACTGTATTTGCTGCGAACAGAGGCCAGTGGTATTTGTCCTGTGTATGGCAATGGCAGCACAATACTGACTCTTCTTACCAGAAAACAACTCTTGCTCTTAGTACCATAAACTGCATGGGATTCAACTCCATTTAGGACTGCGAAACAAACGCTAGCTCGCCTTACAAGAAACACACTCTGCTTTAGAGAAAAGAGCACTCTTCTACTCTACTGTGTATCCTATGGGGTCCAAACAGTGAGCTTGCTCAGAACAAAAGAACTGTGCTTCCTACAGACACGGATCATATCTAGTTCAACTCTGCTTAGGAAATTGACAAGAACAGTAGCACCTATTCAGTCCAATACACTGTACTTGCTGGGAACAGATGGGAGTGCTATTTGCACTGTGTATGCCATGGGAGCGCAATGTGACTTTTCTTACCAGAAAACAACTCTTGTTCATAGGACCAAAAACTGCATGTGATTCAACTCCATTTAGGACTGGGAAACAAACGCTAGCTCTCCTTAAAAGAAACACACTCTGCTTTTGAGAAAAGAGCACTCTTCTACTCTACTGTGTTTCCTATTGGATCCGAACATTGAGCTTGCTCAGAACAAAAGAACTGTGCTTCCTACACAGACGGCCATATCTAGTTCAATTCTGCTTAGGAACCTGACAAGAACAGTATCTCCTCTTCAGTCCAATACACTGTACTTGCTGGGAACAGACGCCAGTGCTATTTGCACTGTGTATTGCAATTGGAGCACAATAGTGACTCGTCTTACCAGAAAACAACTCTTGCACGTAGAACAAAAAACTGCATGTGACTCAACACCATTTAGGACTGGGAAACAAACTCTAGCTCGCCTTACAAGAAACACACTCTGCTTTTGAGAAAAGAGCACTCTTCTACTCTACTGTGTTTCCTATAGGGCCAGAAGAGTGAGCTTGCTCAGAACAAAAGAACTGTGCTTCCTACACACACGGCCATATCTACTTCAATTCTGCTTTGGAACCTGACAAAAACAGTAGATCCTCTTCAGTCCAATCACTGTACTTGCTGGGAACAGACGCCAGTGCTATTTGTCCTGTGTATGGCAATGGCAGCGCAGTAGTGACTATTTTTACCATAAAACAATTCTTGCTCGTAGGACCAGAAACTGCTGTGATTCAACTCCATTTAGGATTGGGAAACAAACACTACCTCGCCTTACAAGAAACATACTCTGCTTTAGAGAAAAGAGTACTCTTCTACTCTACTGTGTTTCCTATAGGGCCAGAACAGTGAGCTTGCTCAGAACAAAAGAACTGTGCTTCCCACACGGGACATATCTAGTTCAACTGTGCTTAGGAAACTGACAAGAACAGTAGCTCCTCTTCATTCTGATACACTGTACTTGCTGGGAACAGACGCGAGTGCTATTTTCACTGTGTATGGCAATGAGAGCGCAATAGTGACTTTCCTTACTAGAAAACAACTCTTGTTCGTTGGACCAGAAACTGTATGTGATTCAACTCCATTTAGAACTAGGAAACAAACGCTAGCTTGCCTTACAAGAAACACACTCTGCTTTAGAGAAAAGAGCACTCATCTACTCTACTGTGTTTCCTATAGGGCCAGAACAGTGAGCTTGCTCAGAACATAAGAACTGTGCTTCCTACACACACGGGCCATATCTAGTTCAACTCTGCTTAGGAAACTGACAAGAACAGTAGCTCCTCTTCAGTCCGATACACTGTACTTGCTGGGAACAGACGTGATTGCTATTTGCACTGTGTATGGCAATGGGAGCGCAATAGTTACTTTCCTTACAAGAAAACAACTCTTGCTCATAGGACCAGAAACTGCATGTGATTCAACTCCATTTAGGACTGGGAAACAAATGCTAGCTCGCCTTACAAGAAACACACTCTGCTTTTGAGAAAAGAGCACTCTTCTACTCTACTGTGTTTCCTATGGGGTCCGAACAGTGAGCTTGCTCAGAACAAAAGAACTGTGCTTCCTACACACACGGCCATATCTAGTTCAATTCTGCTTAGGTAACTGACAAGAACAGTACCACCTATTCAGTCCAATACAATGTACTTGCTGGGTACAGACGCGCGTGCTCTTTGCACTGTGTATGGCAATGGGAGCGCAATGTGACTTTCCTTACCAGAAAACAACTCTTGTTCATAGGACCAGAAACTGCATGGGATTCAACTCCATTTAGGACTAGGATACAAACGCTAATTCACCTTACAAGAAACACACTCTGCTTTAGAGAAAAGAGCACTCATCTACTCTACTGTGTTTCCTATAGGGCCAGAACAGTGAGCTTGCTCAGAACATATGAACTGTGCTTCCTACACACGGGCCATATCTAGTTCAACTCTGCTTAGGAAACTGACAAGAAGAGTAGTTCCTCTTCAGTCCGATACACTGTACTTGCTGGGAACAGACGCCAGTGCTATTTGTCCTGTGTATGGCAACGGCAGCGCAATAGTGACTATTCTTACCATAAAACAACTCTTGCTCGTAGGACCAGAAACTGCATGTGATTCCACTCCGTTTAGGACTAGGAAACAAACGCGAGCTTGCCTTACAAGAAACACACTCTGCTTTTGAGAAAAGAGCACTCTTCTACTCTACTGTGTTTCTTATAGGACCAGAACAGTGAGCTTGCTCAGAACAAAAGAACTGTGCTTCCTACACACAAGGGCCATATCTAGTTCAACTCTGCTTAGGAACCTGACAAGAACAGTAGATCCTCTTCAGTCCAATACACTGTACTTGCTGGGAACAGACGCCAGTGCTATTTGTCCTGTGTATGGCAATGGCAGCGCAGTAGTGACTCTTCTTTCCATAAAACAATTCTTGCTCGTAGGACCAGAAACTGCATGTGATTCAACTCCATTTAGGACTGGGAAACAAATGCTAGCTCGCCTTACAAGAAACACACTCTGCTTTAGAGAAAAGAGCATTCTTCTACTCTACTGTGTTTCCTATAGAGCCAGAACAGTGAGCTTGCTCAGAACAAAAGAACTGTGCTACCTACACACGGGCCAGATCTAGTTCAACTCTGCTTAGGAAACTGACAAGAACAGTAGCTCCTATTCAGTCCAATACACTGTACCTGCTAGGAACAGTCGCGAGTGCTATTTGCACTGTTTATGGCATTTGGAGTGCAATAGTGAATCTTCTTACCAAAAAACAACTCTTGCTCGTAGGATCAAAAACTGCCTGTGACTCAACTCCATTTAGGACTGGGAAACAAACGCGAGCTCGCCTTACAAGAAACACACTCTGCTTTAGAAAAAAGAGCACTCTTTTACTCAACTGTGTTTCCTATGGGGTCCGAACAGTGAGCTTTCTCAGAACAAAAGATCTGTGCTTCCTACACACACGGCCATATCTAGTTCAATTCTGCTTAGGAACCTGACAAGAACAGTAGATCCTCTTCAGTCCAATACACTGTACTTGCTGCGAACCTATGCCAGTGCTATTTGCACTGTGTATGGCAATGGGAGCGCAATAGTGACTTTCCTTACCAGAAAACAACTCTTGTTCGTAGGACCAGAAACTGCATGTGATTCAACTCCATTTAGAGCTAGGAAACAAACGCTAGCTCGCATTACAAGAAACACACTCTGCTTTAGAGAAAAGAGCACTCATCTACTCTACTGTGTTTCCTATAGGGCCAGAACAGTGAGATTGCTCAGAACATAAGAACTGTGCTTCCTACACACACGGGCCATATCTAGTTCAACTCTGCTTAGGAAACTGACAAGAACAGTAGCTCCTCTTCAGTCCGATACACTGTACTTGCTGGGAACAGACGCGAGTGCTATTTGCACTGTGTATGGCAATGGGAGCGCAATAGTGACTTTCCTTACAAGAAAACAACTCTTGCTCATAGGATCAGAAACTGCATGTGATTCAACTCCATTTAGGACTGGGAAACAAACGCTAGCTCGCCTTACAAGAAACACACTCTGCTTTTGAGGAAAGAGCACTCTTCTACTCTACTGTGTTTCCTATGGGGTCCAAACAGTGAGCTTGCTCAGAACAAAAGAACTGTGCTTCCTACACACGGGCCCTATCTAGTTCAACTCTGCTTAGGAAACTGACAAGAAGAGTAGATCCTCTTCATCCGATACACTGTATTTGCTGGGAACAGACGCGAGTGCTACTTGCACTGTGTATGGCAATGGGAGCACAATAGTGACTTGTCTTACCAGAAAACAACTCTTGCTCGTAGGACCAGAAACTGCATGTGATTCAACTCCATTTAGGAGTGGGAAACAAATCCTAGCTCGCCTTACAAGAAACACACTCTGCTTTTGAGAAAAGAGCACTCTTCTACTCTACTGTGTTTCCTATGGGGTCCGAAAAGTGAGCTTGCTCAGAACAAAAGAACTGTGCTTCATACACACACGGCCAAATCTAGTTCAATTCTGCTTAGGAACCTGACAAGAACAGTAGATCCTCTTCAGTCCAATACACTGTACTTGCTGGGAACAGACGCCAGTGCTATTTGTCCTGTGTATGGCAATGGCAGCGCAGTAGTGACTCTTCTTTCCATAAAACAACTCTTGCTCGTAGGACCAGAAACTGCATGTGATTCAACTCCATTTAGGACTGGGAAACAAATGCTAGCTCGCCTTACAAGAAACACACTCTGCTTTAGAGAAAAGAGCACTCTTCTACTCTACTGTGTTTCCTATAGAGCCAGAACAGTGAGCTTGCTCAGAACAAAAGAACTGTGCTTCCTACACACGGGCCAGATCTAGTTCAACTCTGCTTAGGAAACTGACAAGAACAGTAGCTCCTATTCAGTCCAATACACTGTACTTGCTGGGAACAGTCGCGAGTGTTATTTGCACTGTTTATGGCATTTGGAGCGCAATAGTGACTCTTCTTACCAGAAAACAACTCTTGCTCGTAGGATCAAAAACTGCCTGTGACTCAACTCCATTTAGGACTGGGAAACAAACGCGAGCTCGCCTTACAAGAAACACACTCTGCTTTAGAGAAAAGAGCACTCTTATTCTCAACTGTGTTTCCTATGTGGTCCCAACAGTGAGCTTTCTCAGAACAAAAGATCTGTGCTTCCTACACACACGGCCATATCTAGTTCAATTCTGCTTAGGAACCTGACAACAACAGTAGATCCTCTTCAGTCCAATACACTGTACTTGCTGGGAACAGACGCCAGTGCTATTTGTCCTGTGTATGGCAACGGCAGCGCAATAGTGACTATTCTTACCATAAAACAACTCTTGCTCGTAGGACCAGAAACTGCATGTGATTCCACTCCATTTAGGACTAGGAAACAAACGCGAGCTCGCCTTACAAGAAACACACTCTGCTTTTGAGAAAAGAGCACTCTTCTACTCTATTGTGTTTCCTATGGGGTCCAAAGAGTGAGCTTGCTCAGAACAAAAGAACTGTGCTTCCTACACACGGGACATATCTAGTTCAACTCTGCTTAGGAAACTGACAAGAAGAGTAGCTCCTCTTCATCCGATGCACTGTATTTGCTGGGAACAGACGCGAGTGCTATTTGCACTGTGTATGGCAATGGGAGTGCAATACTTTCTTTCCTTACCAGAAAACAACTCTTGTTCGTAGGACCAGAAACTGCATGTGATTCAACTCCATTTAGGACTAGGAAACAAATGCTAGCTCGCCTTACAAGAAACACACTCTGCTTTTGAGAAAAGAGCACTCTTCTACTCTACTGTGTTTCTTATACAACCAGAACAGTGAGCTTGCTCAGAACAAAAGAACTGTGCTTCCTACACACACGTGCCATATCTAGTTCAACTCTGCTTAGGAAACTGACAAGAACAGTAGCTCCTCTGCAGTCAGATACACTGTACTTGCTGGGAACAGACGCGAGTGCTATTTGTACTGTGTATGGCAATGGGAGCACAATAGTGACTTTCCTTACCAGAAAACAACTCTTGCTCGTAGGACCAGAAACTGCATGTGATTCAACTCCATTTAGGAGTGGGAAACAAATCCTAGCTCGCCTTACAAGAAACACACTCTGCTTTTGAGAAAAGAGCACTCTTCTACTTTACTGTGTTTCCTATGGGGTCCGAAAAGTGAGCTTTCTCAGAACAAAAGAACTGTGCTTCATACACACACGGCCCTATCTAGTTCAATTCTGCTTAGGAACCTGACAAGAACAGTAGATCCTCTTCAGTCCAATACACTGTACTTGCTGGGAACAGACGCCAGTGCTATTTGTCCTGTGTATGGCAATGGCAGCGCAGTAGTGACTCTTCTTTCCATAAAACAACTCTTGCTCGTAGGACCAGAAACTGCATGTGATTCAACTCCATTTAGAGCTAGGAAACAAACGCTAGCTCGCCTTACAAGAAACACACTCTGCTTTAGAGAAAAGAGCACTCATCTACTCTACTGTGTTTCCTATAGGGCCAGAACAGTGAGATTGCTCAGAACATAAGAACTGTGCTTCCTACACACACGGGCCATATCTAGTTCAACTCTGCTTAGGAAACTGACAAGAACCGTAGCTCCTCTTCAGTCCGATACACTGTACTTGCTGGGAACAGACGCCAGTGCTATTTGTCAAGTGTATGGCAATGGCAGCACAATAGTGACTGTTCTTACCATAAAACAACTCTTGCTCTTAGGACCGGAAACTGCATGTGATTCCACTCCATTTAGGACTGGAAAACAAACGCTAGCTCGCCTTACAGGAAACACACTCTGCTTTAGAGAAAAGAGCACTCTTCTACTCTGCTCTGTTTCTTATGGGGTCCAAACAGTGAGCTTGCTCAGAACAAAAGAACTGTGCTTTCTACACACGGGCCAGATCTAGTTCAACTCTGCTTAGGAACCTGAGAAAAACAGTAGATCCTCTTCAGTCCAATACACTGTACTTGCTGGGAAGAGACCCCAGTGCTCTTTGTCCTGTGTATGGCAATGGCAGCGCAATAGTGACTTCTCTTACCAGAAAACAACTCTTGCTCGTAGGACCAGAAACTGCATGTGATTCAACTCCATTTAGGACTGGGAAACAAACGCTAGCTCGCCTTACAAGAAACACACTCTGCTTTAGAGAAAAGAGCACTCTTCTACTCTACTGTGTTTCCTATAATGTCCAAACAGTGAGCTTGCTCAGAACAAAAGAACTGTGCTTCCTACACACGGGCCATATCTAGTTCAACTCTGCTTACGAAACTGACAAGAACAGTAGCTCCTATTCAGTCCAATACACTGTAATTGCTGGGAACAGACGCGAGTGCTATTTGCACTGTGCATGGCATTTGGAGCGCAATAGTGACTCTTCTTACCAGAAAACAACTCTTGCTCATAGGACCAAAAACTGCATGTGACTCAGCTCCGTTTCTGACTGGGAAACAAACACTAGCTAGCCTTACAAGAAACACACTCTGATTTTGAGAAAAGAGCACTCTTCTACTCTACTGTGTTTCCTATGGGGTCCGAAAAGTGAGCTTGCTCAGAACAAAAGAACTGTGCTTCCTACACACACGGGCCATATCTAGTTCAACTCTGCTTAGGAAACTGACAAGAATAGTAGCTCCTCTTCAGTCCGATACACTGTACTTGCTGGGAACAGACGCCAGTGCTATTTGTCCTGTGTATGGCAATGGCAGCGCAATAGTGACTATTCTTACCATAAAACAACTCTTGCTCCTACGACCAGAAACTGCATGTGATTCCACTCCATTTAGGACTAGGAAACAAACGCGAGCTCGCCTTACAAGAAACACACTCTGCTTTTGAGAAAAGAGCACTCTTCTACTCTACTGTGTTTCCTATGGGGTCCAAACAGTGAGCTTGCTCAGAACAAAAGAACTGTGCTTCCTACACACGGGCCCTATCTAGTTCAACTCTGCTTAGGAAACTGACAAGAACAGTAGCTCCTCTTCAGTCCGATACACTGTACTTGCTGGGAACAGACGCGAGTGCTATTTGCACTGTGTATGGCAATGGGAGCGCAATAGTGACTTTCCTTACAAGAAAACAACTCTTGCTCATAGGACAAAAACTGCATGTGACTCAACACCATTTAGGACTGGGAAACAAACACGAGCTCGCCATACAAGAAACACACTCTGCTTTAGAGAAAAGAGCACTCTTCTACTCTACTCTGTTTCCTATAGGGCCAGAACAGTGAGATTGCTCTGAACATAATAACTGTGCTTCCTACACACACGGGCCATATCTACTTCAACTCTGCTTAGGAAACTGACAAGAACAGTAGCTCCTCTTCAGTCCGATACACTGTACTTGCTGAGAACAGACGTGAGTGCTATTTGCACTGTGTATGGCAATTGGAGCACAATAGTGACTCGTCTTACCAGAAAACAACTCTTGCTGTTGGGACCAGAAACTGTATGTGACTCAACTCCATTTAGGACTGGGAAACAAACGCTAGCTCGCCTTATGAGAAACACACTCTGCTTTAGAGAAAAGAGCACTCTTCTACTCTACTGTGTTTCCTATGGGGTCCAAACAGTGAGCTTGCTCAGAACAAAAGAACTGTGCTTCCTACACACGGGCCATATCTAGTTCAACTCTGCTTACGAAACTGACAAGAACAGTAGCTCCTATTCAGTCCGATACACTGTACTTGCTGGGAACAGACGCCAGTGATATTTGTCCTGTGTATGGCAATGGCAGGGCAATAGTGACTATTCTTACCATAAAACAACTCTTGCTCGTAGGACCAGAAACTGCATGTGATTCCACTCCATTTAGGACTAGGAAACAAACGCGAACTCGCCTTACAAAAAACACACTCTGCTTTTGAGAAAAGAGCACTCTTCTACTCTACTGTGTTTCCTATGGGGTCCAAACAGTGAGCTTGCTCAGAACAAAAGAACTGTGCTTCCTACACACGGCCCATATCTAGTTCAACTCTGCTTAGGAAACTGACAAGAAGAGTAGCTCCTCTTCATCCGATACACTGTATTTGCTGGGAACAGACGCGAGTGATATTTGCACTGTGCATTGCAATGGGAGTGCAATAGTGACTTTCGTTACCAGAAAACAACTCTTGTTCGTAGGACCAGAAACTGCATGTGATTCAACTCCATTTAGGACTAGGAAACAAACGCTAGCTCGCCTTACAAGAAACACACTCTGCTTTTGAGAAAAGAGCACTCTTCTACTCTACTGTGTTTCTTATACGACCAGAACAGTGATCTTGCTCAGAACAAAAGAACTGTGCTTCCTACACACACGGGCCATATCTAGTTCAACTCTGCTTAGGAAACTGACAAGAACAGTAGCTCCTCTTCAGTCCGATACACTGTACTTGCTGGGAAGAGACGCGAGTGCTATTTGCACTGTGTATGGCAATGGGAGCACAATAGTGACTTTCCTTACCAGAAAACAACTCTTGCTCGTAGGACCAGAAACTGCATGTGATTCAACTAAATTTAGGACTGGGAAACAAATGCTAGCTCGCCTTACAAGAAACACACTCTGCTTTAGAGAAAAGAGCATTCTTCTACTCTACTGTGTTTCCTATGGGGTCCGAAAAGTGAGCTTGCTCAGAACAAAAGAACTGTGCTTCATACACACACGGCCATATCTAGTTCAATTCTGCTTAGGACCCTGACAAGAACAGTAGATCCTCTTCAGTCCAATACACTGTACTTGCTGGGAACAGACGCCAGTGCTATTTGTCCTGTGTATGGCAATGGCAGCGCAGTAGTGACTCTTCTTTCCATAAAACAACTCTTGCTCGTAGGACCAGAAACTGCATGTGATTCAACTAAATTTAGGAGTGGGAAACAAATCCTAGCTCGCCTTACAAGAAACACACTCTGCTTTAGAGAAAAGAGCACTCTTCTACTCTACTGTGTTTCCTATAGAGCCAGAACAGTGAGCTTGCTCAGAACAAAAGAACTGTGCTTCATACACACACGGCCATATCTAGTTCAATTCTGCTTAGGAACCTGACAAGAACAGTAGATCCTCTTCAGTCCAATACACTGTACTTGCTGGGAACAGACGCCAGTGCTATTTGTCCTGTGTATGGCAATGGCAGCGCAGTAGTGACTCTTCTTTCCATAAAACAACTCTTGCTCGTAGAACCAGAAACTGCATGTGATTCAAATCCATTTAGGACTGGGAAACAAAAGCTAGCTCGCCTTACAAGAAACACACTCTGCTTTAGAGAAAAGAGCACTCTTCTACTCTACTGTTTTTCCTATAGAGCCAGAACAGTGAGCTTGCTCAGAACAAAAGAACTGTGCTTCCTACACACGCGCCAGATCTAGTTCAACTCTGCTTAGGAAACTGACAAGAACAGTAGCTCCTATTCAGTCCAATACACTGTACTTGCTGGGAACAGTCCCGAGTGCTATTTGCACTGTTTATGGCATTTGGAGCGCAATAGTGACTCTTCTTACCAGAAAACAACTCTTGTTCGTAGGACCAGAAACTGCATGTGATTCAACTCCATTTAGAGCTAGGAAACAAACGCTAGCTCGCCTTACAAGAAACACACTCTTTTTTAGAGAAAAGAGCACTCATCTACTCTACTGTGTTTCCTATAGGGCCAGAACAGTGAGCTTGCTCAGAACATAAGAACTGTGCTTCCTACACACACGTGCCATATCTAGTTCACCTCTGCTTAGGAAACTGACAAGAACAGTAGCTCCTCTTCAGTCCGATACACTGTACTTGCTGGGAACAGACGCCAGTGCTATTTGTCAAGTGTATGGCAATGGCAGCACAATAGTGACTGTTCTTACCATAAAACAACTCTTGCTCTTAGGACCAGAAACTGCCTGTGATTCCACTCCATTTAGGACTGGAAAACAAACGCTAGCTCACCTTACAGGAAACACACTCTGCTTTAAGAAAAGAGCACTCTTCTACTCTACTCTGTTTCTTATGGGGTCCAAACAGTGAACTTGCTCAGAACAAAAGAACTGTGCTTCCTACATATGGGCCAGATCTAGTTCAACTCTGCTTAGGAACCTGACAAGAACAGTAGATCCTCTTCAGTCCAATACACTATACTTGCTAGGAACAGACCCCAGTGCTATTTGTCCTGTGTATGGCAATGGCAGCGCAATAGTGACTCTTCTCACCAGAAAACAACTCTTGCTCGTAGGACCAGAAACTGCATGTGATTCATCTCCATTTAGGACTGGGAAACAAACGCTAGCTCGCCTTACAAGAAACACACTCTGCTTTAGAGAAAAGAGCACTCTTCTACTCTACTGTGTTTCCTATGGGGTCCAAACAGTGAGCTTGCTCAGAACAAAAGAACTGTGTTTCCTACACACGGGCCATATCTAGTTCAACTCTGCTTAGGAAACTGACAAGAATAGTAGCTCCTCTTCAGTCCGATACACTGTACTTGCTGGGAACAGACGCCAGTGCTATTTGTCCTGTGTATGGCAATGGCAGCGCAATAGTGACTATTCTTACCATAAAACAACTCTTGCTCGTAGGACCAGAAACTGCATGTGATTCCACTCCATTTAGGACTAGGAAACAAACGCGAGCTCGCCTTACAGGAAACACACTCTGCTTTTGAGAAAAGAGCACTCTTCTACTCTACTGTGTTTCCTATGGGGTCCAAACAGTGAGCTTGCTCAGAACAAAAGAACTGTGCTTCCTACACACGGGCCATATCTAGTTCAACTCTGCTTAGGAAACTGACAAGAAGAGTAGCTCCTCTTCATCCGATACACTGTATTTGCTGGGAACAGACGCGAGTGATATTTGCACTGTGTATGGCAATGGGAGTGCAATAGTGACTTTCCTTACCAGAAAACAACTCTTGTTCGTAGGACCAGAAACTGCATGTGATTCAACTCCATTTAGGACTAGGAAACAAACGCTAGCTCGCCTTACAAGAAACACACTCTGCTTTTGAGAAAAGAGCACTCTTCTACTCTACTGTGTTTCTTATACGACCAGAACAGTGAGCTTGCTCAAAACAAAAGAACTGTGCTTCCTACACACACGGGCCATATCTAGTTCAACTCTGCTTAGGAAACTGACAAGAACAGTAGCTCCTCTTCAGTCCGATACACTGTACTTGCTGGGAACAGACGTGAGTGCTATTTGCACTGTGTATGGCAATGGGAGCGCAATAGTGACTTTCCTTACCAGAAAACAACTCTTGTTCGTAGGACCAGAAACTGCATGTGATTCAACTCCATTTAGGAGTGGGAAACAAATCCTAGCTCGCCTTACAGGAAACACACTCTGCTTTTGGGAAAAGAGCACTCTTCTACTCTACTGTGTTTCATATGGGGTCCGAAAAGTGAGCTTGCTCAGAACAAAAGAACTGTGCTTAATACACACACGGCCATATCTAGTTCAATTCTGCTTAGGAACCTGACAAGAACAGTAGATCCTCTTCAGTCCAATACACTGTACTTGCTGGGAACAGACGCCAGTGCTATTTGTCCTGTGTATGGCAATGGCAGCGCAGTAGTGACTCTTCTTTCCATAAAACAACTCTTGCTCGTAGGACCAGAAACTGCATGTGATTCAACTCCATTTAGGACTGGGAAACAAACGCTAGCTCACCTTACAGGAAACAAACTCTGCTTTAAGAAAAGAGCACTCTTCTACTCTACTCTGTTTCTTATGTGGTCCAAACAGTGAGGTTGCTCAGAACAAAAGAACTGTGCTTCCTACACACGGGCCAGATCTAGTTCAACTCTGCTTAGGAACCTGACAAGAACAGTAGATCCTCTTCAGTCCAATACACTATACTTGCTGGGAACAGACTCCAGTGCTATTTGTCCTGTGTATGGCAATGGCAGCGCAATAGTGACTCTTCTTACCAGAAAACAACTCTTGCTCGTAGGACCAGAAACTGCATGTGATTCAACTCCATTTAGGACTGGGAAACAAACGCTAGCTCGCCTTACAAGAAACACACTCTGCTTTAGAGAAAAGAGCTCTCTTCTACTCTACTGTGTTTCCTATGGGGTCCAAACAGTGAGCTTGCTCAGAACATAAGAACTGTGCTTCCTACACACGGGCCATATCTAGTTCAACTCTGCTTAGGAAACTGACAAGAACAGTAGCTCCTCTTCAGTCCGATACACTGTACTTGCTGGGAACAGACGCGAGTGCTATTTGCACTGTGTATGGCAATGGGAGCGCAAGAGTGACTTTCCTTACAAGAAAACAACTCTTGCTCGTATAGGACCAGAAACTGCATGGGATTCAACTCCATTTAGGACTAGGATACAAACGCTAGCTCGCCTTACAAGAAACACACTCTGCTTTAGAGAAAAGAGCACTCATCTACTCTGCTGTGTTTCTTATAGGGCCAGAACAGTGAGCTTGCTCAGAACATATGAACTGTGCTTCCTACACACGGGCCATATCTAGTTCAACTGAGCTTAGGAAACTGACAAGAAGAGTAGCTCCTCTTCATCCGATACACTGTATTTGCTGGGAACAGACGCGAGTGATATTTGCACTGTGTATGGCAATGGGAGTGCAATAGTGACTTTCCTTACCAGAAAACAACTCTTGTTCGTAGGACCAGAAACTGCATGTGATTCAACTCCATTTAGGACTAGGAAACAAACACTAGCTCGCCTTACAAGAAACACACTCTGCTTTTGAGAAAAGAGCACTCTTCTACACTACTGTATTTCTTATACGACCCGAAAAGTGAGCTTGCTAAGAACAAAAGAACTGTGCTTCCTACACACACGGGCCATATCTTGTTCAACTCTGCTTAGGAAACTGACAAGAATAGTAGCTCCTCTTCTGTCCGATACACTGTACTTGCTGGGAACAGACGCCAGTGCTATTTGTCCTTTGTATGGCAACGGCAGCGCAATGGTGACTATTCTTACCATAAAACAACTCTTGCTCGTAGGACCAGAAACTGCATGTGATTCCACTCCATTTAGGACTAGCAAACAAACGCGAGCTCGCCTTACAAGAAACACACTCTGCTTTTGAGAAAAGAGCACTCTTCTACTCTACTGTGTTTCCTATGGGGTCCAAACAGTGAGCTTGCTCAGAACAAAAGGACTGTGCTTCCTACACACGGGCCCTATCTTGTTCAACTCTGCTTAGGAAACTGACAAGAAGAGTAGCTCCTCTTCATCCTATACACTGTATTGCTGGGAACAGACGCGAGTGCTATTTGCACTGTGTATGGCAATGGGAGCGCAATAGTGACTTTCCTTACCAGAAAACAACTCTTGTTCGTAGGACCAGAAACTGCATGTGATTCAACTCCATTTAGGACTAGGAAACAAACGCTAGCTCGCCTTACAACAAACACACTCTGCTTTTGAGAAAAGAGCACTCTTCTACTCTACTGTGTTTCTTATAGGACCAGAACAGTGAGCTTGCTCAGAACAAAAGAACTGTGCTTCCTACACACACGGGCCATATCTAGTTCAACTCTGCTTAGGAACCTGACAAGAACCGTAGCTCCTCTTCAGTCCGATACACTGTACTTGCTGGGAACAGACGCCAGTGCTATTTGTCAAGTGTATGGCAATGGCAGCACAATAGTGACTGTTCTTACCATAAAACAACTCTTGCTCTTAGGACCGGAAACTGCATGTGATTCCACTCCATTTAGGACTGGAAAACAAACGCTAGCTCGCCTTACAGGAAACACACTCTGCTTTAGAGAAAAGAGCACTCTTCTACTCTGCTCTGTTTCTTATGGGGTCCAAACAGTGAGCTTGCTCAGAACAAAAGAACTGTGCTTTCTACACACGGGCCAGATCTAGTTCAACTCTGCTTAGGAACCTGAGAAAAACAGTAGATCCTCTTCAGTCCAATACACTGTACTTGCTGGGAAGAGACCCCAGTGCTCTTTGTCCTGTGTATGGCAATGGCAGCGCAATAGTGACTTCTCTTACCAGAAAACAACTCTTGCTCGTAGGACCAGAAACTGCATGTGATTCAACTCCATTTAGGACTGGGAAACAAACGCTAGCTCGCCTTACAAGAAACACACTCTGCTTTAGAGAAAAGAGCACTCTTCTACTCTACTGTGTTTCCTATAATGTCCAAACAGTGAGCTTGCTCAGAACAAAAGAACTGTGCTTCCTACACACGGGCCATATCTAGTTCAACTCTGCTTACGAAACTGACAAGAACAGTAGCTCCTATTCAGTCCAATACACTGTAATTGCTGGGAACAGACGCGAGTGCTATTTGCACTGTGCATGGCATTTGGAGCGCAATAGTGACTCTTCTTACCAGAAAACAACTCTTGCTCATAGGACCAAAAACTGCATGTGACTCAACTCCGTTTCTGACTGGGAAACAAACACTAGCTAGCCTTACAAGAAACACACTCTGATTTTGAGAAAAGAGCACTCTTCTACTCTACTGTGTTTCCTATGCGGTCCGAAAAGTGAGCTTGCTCAGAACAAAAGAACTGTGCTTCCTACACACACGGGCCATATCTAGTTCAACTCTGCTTAGGAAACTGACAAGAATAGTAGCTCCTCTTCAGTCCGATACACTGTACTTGCTGGGAACAGACGCCAGTGCTATTTGTCCTGTGTATGGCAACGGCAGCGCAATAGTGACTATTCTTACCATAAAACAACTCTTGCTCCTACGACCAGAAACTGCATGTGATTCCACTCCATTTAGGACTAGGAAACAAACGCGAGCTCGCCTTACAAGAAACACACTCTGCTTTTGAGAAAAGAGCACTCTTCTACTCTACTGTGTTTCCTATGGGGTCCAAACAGTGAGCTTGCTCAGAACAAAAGAACTGTGCTTCCTACACACGGGCCCTATCTAGTTCAACTCTGCTTAGGAAACTGACAAGAACAGTAGCTCCTCTTCAGTCCGATACACTGTACTTGCTGGGAACAGACGCGAGTGCTATTTGCACTGTGTATGGCATTTGGAGCGCAATAGTGACTCTTCTTACCATAAAGGAACTCATGCTCGTAGGACCAAAAACTGCCTGTGACTCACCTCCATTTAGGACTGGGAAACAAACTCGAGCTCACCTTACAAGAAACACACTCTGCTTTAGAGAAAAGAGCACTATTCTACTCTACTGTGTTTCCTAAGGGGTCCGAACAGTGAGATTGCTCAGAACAAAAGAACTGTGCTTCCTACACACACGGCCATATCTAGTTCAATTCTGCTTAGGAACCTGACAAGAACAGTAGATCCTCTTCAGTCCAATACACTGTATTTGCTGCGAACAGAGGCCAGTGGTATTTGTCCTGTGTATGGCAATGGCAGCACAATACTGACTCTTCTTACCAGAAAACAACTCTTGCTCTTAGTACCATAAACTGCATGGGATTCAACTCCATTTAGGACTGCGAAACAAACGCTAGCTCGCCTTACAAGAAACACACTCTGCTTTAGAGAAAAGAGCACTCTTCTACTCTACTGTGTATCCTATGGGGTCCAAACAGTGAGCTTGCTCAGAACAAAAGAACTGTGCTTCCTACAGACACGGATCATATCTAGTTCAACTCTGCTTAGGAAATTGACAAGAACAGTAGCACCTATTCAGTCCAATACACTGTACTTGCTGGGAACAGATGGGAGTGCTATTTGCACTGTGTATGCCATGGGAGCGCAATGTGACTTTTCTTACCAGAAAACAACTCTTGTTCATAGGACCAAAAACTGCATGTGATTCAACTCCATTTAGGACTGGGAAACAAACGCTAGCTCTCCTTAAAAGAAACACACTCTGCTTTTGAGAAAAGAGCACTCTTCTACTCTACTGTGTTTCCTATTGGATCCGAACATTGAGCTTGCTCAGAACAAAAGAACTGTGCTTCCTACACAGACGGCCATATCTAGTTCAATTCTGCTTAGGAACCTGACAAGAACAGTATCTCCTCTTCAGTCCAATACACTGTACTTGCTGGGAACAGACGCCAGTGCTATTTGCACTGTGTATTGCAATTGGAGCACAATAGTGACTCGTCTTACCAGAAAACAACTCTTGCACGTAGAACAAAAAACTGCATGTGACTCAACACCATTTAGGACTGGGAAACAAACTCTAGCTCGCCTTACAAGAAACACACTCTGCTTTTGAGAAAAGAGCACTCTTCTACTCTACTGTGTTTCCTATAGGGCCAGAAGAGTGAGCTTGCTCAGAACAAAAGAACTGTGCTTCCTACACACACGGCCATATCTACTTCAATTCTGCTTTGGAACCTGACAAAAACAGTAGATCCTCTTCAGTCCAATCACTGTACTTGCTGGGAACACACGCCAGTGCTATTTGTCCTGTGTATGGCAATGGCAGTGCAATAGTGACTATTTTTACCATAAAACAATTCTTGCTCGTAGGACCAGAAACTGCTGTGATTCAACTCCATTTAGGATTGGGAAACAAACACTACCTCGCCTTACAAGAAACATACTCTGCTTTAGAGAAAAGAGTACTCTTCTACTCTACTGTGTTTCCTATAGGGCCAGAACAGTGAGCTTGCTCAGAACAAAAGAACTGTGCTTCCCACACGGGACATATCTAGTTCAACTGTGCTTAGGAAACTGACAAGAACAGTAGCTCCTCTTCATTCTGATACACTGTACTTGCTGGGAACAGACGCGAGTGCTATTTTCACTGTGTATGGCAATGAGAGCGCAATAGTGACTTTCCTTACTAGAAAACAACTCTTGTTCGTTGGACCAGAAACTGTATGTGATTCAACTCCATTTAGAACTAGGAAACAAACGCTAGCTTGCCTTACAAGAAACACACTCTGCTTTAGAGAAAAGAGCACTCATCTACTCTACTGTGTTTCCTATAGGGCCAGAACAGTGAGCTTGCTCAGAACATAAGAACTGTGCTTCCTACACACACGGGCCATATCTAGTTCAACTCTGCTTAGGAAACTGACAAGAACAGTAGCTCCTCTTCAGTCCGATACACTGTACTTGCTGGGAACAGACGTGATTGCTATTTGCACTGTGTATGGCAATGGGAGCGCAATAGTTACTTTCCTTACAAGAAAACAACTCTTGCTCATAGGACCAGAAACTGCATGTGATTCAACTCCATTTAGGACTGGGAAACAAATGCTAGCTCGCCTTACAAGAAACACACTCTGCTTTTGAGAAAAGAGCACTCTTCTACTCTACTGTGTTTCCTATGGGGTCCGAACAGTGAGCTTGCTCAGAACAAAAGAACTGTGCTTCCTACACACACGGCCATATCTAGTTCAATTCTGCTTAGGTAACTGACAAGAACAGTACCACCTATTCAGTCCAATACAATGTACTTGCTGGGTACAGACGCGCGTGCTCTTTGCACTGTGTATGGCAATGGGAGCGCAATGTGACTTTCCTTACCAGAAAACAACTCTTGTTCATAGGACCAGAAACTGCATGGGATTCAACTCCATTTAGGACTAGGATACAAACGCTAATTCACCTTACAAGAAACACACTCTGCTTTAGAGAAAAGAGCACTCATCTACTCTACTGTGTTTCCTATAGGGCCAGAACAGTGAGCTTGCTCAGAACATATGAACTGTGCTTCCTACACACGGGCCATATCTAGTTCAACTCTGCTTAGGAAACTGACAAGAAGAGTAGTTCCTCTTCAGTCCGATACACTGTACTTGCTGGGAACAGACGCCAGTGCTATTTGTCCTGTGTATGGCAACGGCAGCGCAATAGTGACTATTCTTACCATAAAACAACTCTTGCTCGTAGGACCAGAAACTGCATGTGATTCCACTCCGTTTAGGACTAGGAAACAAACGCGAGCTTGCCTTACAAGAAACACACTCTGCTTTTGAGAAAAGAGCACTCTTCTACTCTACTGTGTTTCTTATAGGACCAGAACAGTGAGCTTGCTCAGAACAAAAGAACTGTGCTTCCTACACACACGGGCCATATCTAGTTCAACTCTGCTTAGGAACCTGACAAGAACAGTAGATCCTCTTCAGTCCAATACACTGTACTTGCTGGGAACAGACGCCAGTGCTATTTGTCCTGTGTATGGCAATGGCAGCGCAGTAGTGACTCTTCTTTCCATAAAACAATTCTTGCTCGTAGGACCAGAAACTGCATGTGATTCAACTCCATTTAGGACTGGGAAACAAATGCTAGCTCGCCTTACAAGAAACACACTCTGCTTTAGAGAAAAGAGCATTCTTCTACTCTACTGTGTTTCCTATAGAGCCAGAACAGTGAGCTTGCTCAGAACAAAAGAACTGTGCTACCTACACACGGGCCAGATCTAGTTCAACTCTGCTTAGGAAACTGACAAGAACAGTAGCTCCTATTCAGTCCAATACACTGTACCTGCTAGGAACAGTCGCGAGTGCTATTTGCACTGTTTATGGCATTTGGAGTGCAATAGTGAATCTTCTTACCAAAAAACAACTCTTGCTCGTAGGATCAAAAACTGCCTGTGACTCAACTCCATTTAGGACTGGGAAACAAACGCGAGCTCGCCTTACAAGAAACACACTCTGCTTTAGAAAAAAGAGCACTCTTTTACTCAACTGTGTTTCCTATGGGGTCCGAACAGTGAGCTTTCTCAGAACAAAAGATCTGTGCTTCCTACACACACGGCCATATCTAGTTCAATTCTGCTTAGGAACCTGACAAGAACAGTAGATCCTCTTCAGTCCAATACACTGTACTTGCTGCGAACCTATGCCAGTGCTATTTGCACTGTGTATGGCAATGGGAGCGCAATAGTGACTTTCCTTACCAGAAAACAACTCTTGTTCGTAGGACCAGAAACTGCATGTGATTCAACTCCATTTAGAGCTAGGAAACAAACGCTAGCTCGCATTACAAGAAACACACTCTGCTTTAGAGAAAAGAGCACTCATCTACTCTACTGTGTTTCCTATAGGGCCAGAACAGTGAGATTGCTCAGAACATAAGAACTGTGCTTCCTACACACACGGGCCATATCTAGTTCAACTCTGCTTAGGAAACTGACAAGAACAGTAGCTCCTCTTCAGTCCGATACACTGTACTTGCTGGGAACAGACGCGAGTGCTATTTGCACTGTGTATGGCAATGGGAGCGCAATAGTGACTTTCCTTACAAGAAAACAACTCTTGCTCATAGGATCAGAAACTGCATGTGATTCAACTCCATTTAGGACTGGGAAACAAACGCTAGCTCGCCTTACAAGAAACACACTCTGCTTTTGAGGAAAGAGCACTCTTCTACTCTACTGTGTTTCCTATGGGGTCCAAACAGTGAGCTTGCTCAGAACAAAAGAACTGTGCTTCCTACACACGGGCCCTATCTAGTTCAACTCTGCTTAGGAAACTGACAAGAAGAGTAGATCCTCTTCATCCGATACACTGTATTTGCTGGGAACAGACGCGAGTGCTACTTGCACTGTGTATGGCAATGGGAGCACAATAGTGACTTGTCTTACCAGAAAACAACTCTTGCTCGTAGGACCAGAAACTGCATGTGATTCAACTCCATTTAGGAGTGGGAAACAAATCCTAGCTCGCCTTACAAGAAACACACTCTGCTTTTGAGAAAAGAGCACTCTTCTACTCTACTGTGTTTCCTATGGGGTCCGAAAAGTGAGCTTGCTCAGAACAAAAGAACTGTGCTTCATACACACACGGCCAAATCTAGTTCAATTCTGCTTAGGAACCTGACAAGAACAGTAGATCCTCTTCAGTCCAATACACTGTACTTGCTGGGAACAGACGCCAGTGCTATTTGTCCTGTGTATGGCAATGGCAGCGCAGTAGTGACTCTTCTTTCCATAAAACAACTCTTGCTCGTAGGACCAGAAACTGCATGTGATTCAACTCCATTTAGGACTGGGAAACAAATGCTAGCTCGCCTTACAAGAAACACACTCTGCTTTAGAGAAAAGAGCACTCTTCTACTCTACTGTGTTTCCTATAGAGCCAGAACAGTGAGCTTGCTCAGAACAAAAGAACTGTGCTTCCTACACACGGGCCAGATCTAGTTCAACTCTGCTTAGGAAACTGACAAGAACAGTAGCTCCTATTCAGTCCAATACACTGTACTTGCTGGGAACAGTCGCGAGTGTTATTTGCACTGTTTATGGCATTTGGAGCGCAATAGTGACTCTTCTTACCAGAAAACAACTCTTGCTCGTAGGATCAAAAACTGCCTGTGACTCAACTCCATTTAGGACTGGGAAACAAACGCGAGCTCGCCTTACAAGAAACACACTCTGCTTTAGAGAAAAGAGCACTCTTATTCTCAACTGTGTTTCCTATGTGGTCCCAACAGTGAGCTTTCTCAGAACAAAAGATCTGTGCTTCCTACACACACGGCCATATCTAGTTCAATTCTGCTTAGGAACCTGACAACAACAGTAGATCCTCTTCAGTCCAATACACTGTACTTGCTGGGAACAGACGCCAGTGCTATTTGTCCTGTGTATGGCAACGGCAGCGCAATAGTGACTATTCTTACCATAAAACAACTCTTGCTCGTAGGACCAGAAACTGCATGTGATTCCACTCCATTTAGGACTAGGAAACAAACGCGAGCTCGCCTTACAAGAAACACACTCTGCTTTTGAGAAAAGAGCACTCTTCTACTCTATTGTGTTTCCTATGGGGTCCAAAGAGTGAGCTTGCTCAGAACAAAAGAACTGTGCTTCCTACACACGGGACATATCTAGTTCAACTCTGCTTAGGAAACTGACAAGAAGAGTAGCTCCTCTTCATCCGATGCACTGTATTTGCTGGGAACAGACGCGAGTGCTATTTGCACTGTGTATGGCAATGGGAGTGCAATACTTTCTTTCCTTACCAGAAAACAACTCTTGTTCGTAGGACCAGAAACTGCATGTGATTCAACTCCATTTAGGACTAGGAAACAAATGCTAGCTCGCCTTACAAGAAACACACTCTGCTTTTGAGAAAAGAGCACTCTTCTACTCTACTGTGTTTCTTATACAACCAGAACAGTGAGCTTGCTCAGAACAAAAGAACTGTGCTTCCTACACACACGTGCCATATCTAGTTCAACTCTGCTTAGGAAACTGACAAGAACAGTAGCTCCTCTGCAGTCAGATACACTGTACTTGCTGGGAACAGACGCGAGTGCTATTTGTACTGTGTATGGCAATGGGAGCACAATAGTGACTTTCCTTACCAGAAAACAACTCTTGCTCGTAGGACCAGAAACTGCATGTGATTCAACTCCATTTAGGAGTGGGAAACAAATCCTAGCTCGCCTTACAAGAAACACACTCTGCTTTTGAGAAAAGAGCACTCTTCTACTTTACTGTGTTTCCTATGGGGTCCGAAAAGTGAGCTTTCTCAGAACAAAAGAACTGTGCTTCATACACACACGGCCCTATCTAGTTCAATTCTGCTTAGGAACCTGACAAGAACAGTAGATCCTCTTCAGTCCAATACACTGTACTTGCTGGGAACAGACGCCAGTGCTATTTGTCCTGTGTATGGCAATGGCAGCGCAGTAGTGACTCTTCTTTCCATAAAACAACTCTTGCTCGTAGGACCAGAAACTGCATGTGATTCAACTCCATTTAGAGCTAGGAAACAAACGCTAGCTCGCCTTACAAGAAACACACTCTGCTTTAGAGAAAAGAGCACTCATCTACTCTACTGTGTTTCCTATAGGGCCAGAACAGTGAGATTGCTCAGAACATAAGAACTGTGCTTCCTACACACACGGGCCATATCTAGTTCAACTCTGCTTAGGAAACTGACAAGAACCGTAGCTCCTCTTCAGTCCGATACACTGTACTTGCTGGGAACAGACGCCAGTGCTATTTGTCAAGTGTATGGCAATGGCAGCACAATAGTGACTGTTCTTACCATAAAACAACTCTTGCTCTTAGGACCGGAAACTGCATGTGATTCCACTCCATTTAGGACTGGAAAACAAACGCTAGCTCGCCTTACAGGAAACACACTCTGCTTTAGAGAAAAGAGCACTCTTCTACTCTGCTCTGTTTCTTATGGGGTCCAAACAGTGAGCTTGCTCAGAACAAAAGAACTGTGCTTTCTACACACGGGCCAGATCTAGTTCAACTCTGCTTAGGAACCTGAGAAAAACAGTAGATCCTCTTCAGTCCAATACACTGTACTTGCTGGGAAGAGACCCCAGTGCTCTTTGTCCTGTGTATGGCAATGGCAGCGCAATAGTGACTTCTCTTACCAGAAAACAACTCTTGCTCGTAGGACCAGAAACTGCATGTGATTCAACTCCATTTAGGACTGGGAAACAAACGCTAGCTCGCCTTACAAGAAACACACTCTGCTTTAGAGAAAAGAGCACTCTTCTACTCTACTGTGTTTCCTATAATGTCCAAACAGTGAGCTTGCTCAGAACAAAAGAACTGTGCTTCCTACACACGGGCCATATCTAGTTCAACTCTGCTTACGAAACTGACAAGAACAGTAGCTCCTATTCAGTCCAATACACTGTAATTGCTGGGAACAGACGCGAGTGCTATTTGCACTGTGCATGGCATTTGGAGCGCAATAGTGACTCTTCTTACCAGAAAACAACTCTTGCTCATAGGACCAAAAACTGCATGTGACTCAGCTCCGTTTCTGACTGGGAAACAAACACTAGCTAGCCTTACAAGAAACACACTCTGATTTTGAGAAAAGAGCACTCTTCTACTCTACTGTGTTTCCTATGGGGTCCGAAAAGTGAGCTTGCTCAGAACAAAAGAACTGTGCTTCCTACACACACGGGCCATATCTAGTTCAACTCTGCTTAGGAAACTGACAAGAATAGTAGCTCCTCTTCAGTCCGATACACTGTACTTGCTGGGAACAGACGCCAGTGCTATTTGTCCTGTGTATGGCAATGGCAGCGCAATAGTGACTATTCTTACCATAAAACAACTCTTGCTCCTACGACCAGAAACTGCATGTGATTCCACTCCATTTAGGACTAGGAAACAAACGCGAGCTCGCCTTACAAGAAACACACTCTGCTTTTGAGAAAAGAGCACTCTTCTACTCTACTGTGTTTCCTATGGGGTCCAAACAGTGAGCTTGCTCAGAACAAAAGAACTGTGCTTCCTACACACGGGCCCTATCTAGTTCAACTCTGCTTAGGAAACTGACAAGAACAGTAGCTCCTCTTCAGTCCGATACACTGTACTTGCTGGGAACAGACGCGAGTGCTATTTGCACTGTGTATGGCAATGGGAGCGCAATAGTGACTTTCCTTACAAGAAAACAACTCTTGCTCATAGGACAAAAACTGCATGTGACTCAACACCATTTAGGACTGGGAAACAAACACGAGCTCGCCATACAAGAAACACACTCTGCTTTAGAGAAAAGAGCACTCTTCTACTCTACTCTGTTTCCTATAGGGCCAGAACAGTGAGATTGCTCTGAACATAATAACTGTGCTTCCTACACACACGGGCCATATCTACTTCAACTCTGCTTAGGAAACTGACAAGAACAGTAGCTCCTCTTCAGTCCGATACACTGTACTTGCTGAGAACAGACGTGAGTGCTATTTGCACTGTGTATGGCAATTGGAGCACAATAGTGACTCGTCTTACCAGAAAACAACTCTTGCTGTTGGGACCAGAAACTGTATGTGACTCAACTCCATTTAGGACTGGGAAACAAACGCTAGCTCGCCTTATGAGAAACACACTCTGCTTTAGAGAAAAGAGCACTCTTCTACTCTACTGTGTTTCCTATGGGGTCCAAACAGTGAGCTTGCTCAGAACAAAAGAACTGTGCTTCCTACACACGGGCCATATCTAGTTCAACTCTGCTTACGAAACTGACAAGAACAGTAGCTCCTATTCAGTCCGATACACTGTACTTGCTGGGAACAGACGCCAGTGATATTTGTCCTGTGTATGGCAATGGCAGGGCAATAGTGACTATTCTTACCATAAAACAACTCTTGCTCGTAGGACCAGAAACTGCATGTGATTCCACTCCATTTAGGACTAGGAAACAAACGCGAACTCGCCTTACAAAAAACACACTCTGCTTTTGAGAAAAGAGCACTCTTCTACTCTACTGTGTTTCCTATGGGGTCCAAACAGTGAGCTTGCTCAGAACAAAAGAACTGTGCTTCCTACACACGGCCCATATCTAGTTCAACTCTGCTTAGGAAACTGACAAGAAGAGTAGCTCCTCTTCATCCGATACACTGTATTTGCTGGGAACAGACGCGAGTGATATTTGCACTGTGCATTGCAATGGGAGTGCAATAGTGACTTTCGTTACCAGAAAACAACTCTTGTTCGTAGGACCAGAAACTGCATGTGATTCAACTCCATTTAGGACTAGGAAACAAACGCTAGCTCGCCTTACAAGAAACACACTCTGCTTTTGAGAAAAGAGCACTCTTCTACTCTACTGTGTTTCTTATACGACCAGAACAGTGATCTTGCTCAGAACAAAAGAACTGTGCTTCCTACACACACGGGCCATATCTAGTTCAACTCTGCTTAGGAAACTGACAAGAACAGTAGCTCCTCTTCAGTCCGATACACTGTACTTGCTGGGAAGAGACGCGAGTGCTATTTGCACTGTGTATGGCAATGGGAGCACAATAGTGACTTTCCTTACCAGAAAACAACTCTTGCTCGTAGGACCAGAAACTGCATGTGATTCAACTAAATTTAGGACTGGGAAACAAATGCTAGCTCGCCTTACAAGAAACACACTCTGCTTTAGAGAAAAGAGCATTCTTCTACTCTACTGTGTTTCCTATGGGGTCCGAAAAGTGAGCTTGCTCAGAACAAAAGAACTGTGCTTCATACACACACGGCCATATCTAGTTCAATTCTGCTTAGGACCCTGACAAGAACAGTAGATCCTCTTCAGTCCAATACACTGTACTTGCTGGGAACAGACGCCAGTGCTATTTGTCCTGTGTATGGCAATGGCAGCGCAGTAGTGACTCTTCTTTCCATAAAACAACTCTTGCTCGTAGGACCAGAAACTGCATGTGATTCAACTAAATTTAGGAGTGGGAAACAAATCCTAGCTCGCCTTACAAGAAACACACTCTGCTTTAGAGAAAAGAGCACTCTTCTACTCTACTGTGTTTCCTATAGAGCCAGAACAGTGAGCTTGCTCAGAACAAAAGAACTGTGCTTCATACACACACGGCCATATCTAGTTCAATTCTGCTTAGGAACCTGACAAGAACAGTAGATCCTCTTCAGTCCAATACACTGTACTTGCTGGGAACAGACGCCAGTGCTATTTGTCCTGTGTATGGCAATGGCAGCGCAGTAGTGACTCTTCTTTCCATAAAACAACTCTTGCTCGTAGAACCAGAAACTGCATGTGATTCAAATCCATTTAGGACTGGGAAACAAAAGCTAGCTCGCCTTACAAGAAACACACTCTGCTTTAGAGAAAAGAGCACTCTTCTACTCTACTGTTTTTCCTATAGAGCCAGAACAGTGAGCTTGCTCAGAACAAAAGAACTGTGCTTCCTACACACGCGCCAGATCTAGTTCAACTCTGCTTAGGAAACTGACAAGAACAGTAGCTCCTATTCAGTCCAATACACTGTACTTGCTGGGAACAGTCCCGAGTGCTATTTGCACTGTTTATGGCATTTGGAGCGCAATAGTGACTCTTCTTACCAGAAAACAACTCTTGTTCGTAGGACCAGAAACTGCATGTGATTCAACTCCATTTAGAGCTAGGAAACAAACGCTAGCTCGCCTTACAAGAAACACACTCTTTTTTAGAGAAAAGAGCACTCATCTACTCTACTGTGTTTCCTATAGGGCCAGAACAGTGAGCTTGCTCAGAACATAAGAACTGTGCTTCCTACACACACGTGCCATATCTAGTTCACCTCTGCTTAGGAAACTGACAAGAACAGTAGCTCCTCTTCAGTCCGATACACTGTACTTGCTGGGAACAGACGCCAGTGCTATTTGTCAAGTGTATGGCAATGGCAGCACAATAGTGACTGTTCTTACCATAAAACAACTCTTGCTCTTAGGACCAGAAACTGCCTGTGATTCCACTCCATTTAGGACTGGAAAACAAACGCTAGCTCACCTTACAGGAAACACACTCTGCTTTAAGAAAAGAGCACTCTTCTACTCTACTCTGTTTCTTATGGGGTCCAAACAGTGAGCTTGCTCAGAACAAAAGAACTGTGCTTCCTACACATGGGCCAGATCTAGTTCAACTCTGCTTAGGAACCTGACAAGAACAGTAGATCCTCTTCAGTCCAATACACTATACTTGCTAGGAACAGACCCCAGTGCTATTTGTCCTGTGTATGGCAATGGCAGCGCAATAGTGACTCTTCTCACCAGAAAACAACTCTTGCTCGTAGGACCAGAAACTGCATGTGATTCATCTCCATTTAGGACTGGGAAACAAACGCTAGCTCGCCTTACAAGAAACACACTCTGCTTTAGAGAAAAGAGCACTCTTCTACTCTACTGTGTTTCCTATGGGGTCCAAACAGTGAGCTTGCTCAGAACAAAAGAACTGTGTTTCCTACACACGGGCCATATCTAGTTCAACTCTGCTTAGGAAACTGACAAGAATAGTAGCTCCTCTTCAGTCCGATACACTGTACTTGCTGGGAACAGACGCCAGTGCTATTTGTCCTGTGTATGGCAATGGCAGCGCAATAGTGACTATTCTTACCATAAAACAACTCTTGCTCGTAGGACCAGAAACTGCATGTGATTCCACTCCATTTAGGACTAGGAAACAAACGCGAGCTCGCCTTACAGGAAACACACTCTGCTTTTGAGAAAAGAGCACTCTTCTACTCTACTGTGTTTCCTATGGGGTCCAAACAGTGAGCTTGCTCAGAACAAAAGAACTGTGCTTCCTACACACGGGCCATATCTAGTTCAACTCTGCTTAGGAAACTGACAAGAAGAGTAGCTCCTCTTCATCCGATACACTGTATTTGCTGGGAACAGACGCGAGTGATATTTGCACTGTGTATGGCAATGGGAGTGCAATAGTGACTTTCCTTACCAGAAAACAACTCTTGTTCGTAAGACCAGAAACTGCATGTGATTCAACTCCATTTAGGACTAGGAAACAAACGCTAGCTCGCCTTACAAGAAACACACTCTGCTTTTGAGAAAAGAGCACTCTTCTACTCTACTGTGTTTCTTATACGACCAGAACAGTGAGCTTGCTCAAAACAAAAGAACTGTGCTTCCTACACACACGGGCCATATCTAGTTCAACTCTGCTTAGGAAACTGACAAGAACAGTAGCTCCTCTTCAGTCCGATACACTGTACTTGCTGGGAACAGACGTGAGTGCTATTTGCACTGTGTATGGCAATGGGAGCGCAATAGTGACTTTCCTTACCAGAAAACAACTCTTGTTCGTAGGACCAGAAACTGCATGTGATTCAACTCCATTTAGGAGTGGGAAACAAATCCTAGCTCGCCTTACAGGAAACACACTCTGCTTTTGGGAAAAGAGCACTCTTCTACTCTACTGTGTTTCATATGGGGTCCGAAAAGTGAGCTTGCTCAGAACAAAAGAACTGTGCTTAATACACACACGGCCATATCTAGTTCAATTCTGCTTAGGAACCTGACAAGAACAGTAGATCCTCTTCAGTCCAATACACTGTACTTGCTGGGAACAGACGCCAGTGCTATTTGTCCTGTGTATGGCAATGGCAGCGCAGTAGTGACTCTTCTTTCCATAAAACAAGTCTTGCTCGTAGGACCAGAAACTGCATGTGATTCAACTCCATTTAGGACTGGGAAACAAACGCTAGCTCACCTTACAGGAAACAAACTCTGCTTTAAGAAAAGAGCACTCTTCTACTCTACTCTGTTTCTTATGTGGTCCAAACAGTGAGGTTGCTCAGAACAAAAGAACTGTGCTTCCTACACACGGGCCAGATCTAGTTCAACTCTGCTTAGGAACCTGACAAGAACAGTAGATCCTCTTCAGTCCAATACACTATACTTGCTGGGAACAGACTCCAGTGCTATTTGTCCTGTGTATGGCAATGGCAGCGCAATAGTGACTCTTCTTACCAGAAAACAACTCTTGCTCGTAGGACCAGAAACTGCATGTGATTCAACTCCATTTAGGACTGGGAAACAAACGCTAGCTCGCCTTACAAGAAACACACTCTGCTTTAGAGAAAAGAGCTCTCTTCTACTCTACTGTGTTTCCTATGGGGTCCAAACAGTGAGCTTGCTCAGAACATAAGAACTGTGCTTCCTACACACGGGCCATATCTAGTTCAACTCTGCTTAGGAAACTGACAAGAACAGTAGCTCCTCTTCAGTCCGATACACTGTACTTGCTGGGAACAGACGCGAGTGCTATTTGCACTGTGTATGGCAATGGGAGCGCAAGAGTGACTTTCCTTACAAGAAAACAACTCTTGCTCGTATAGGACCAGAAACTGCATGGGATTCAACTCCATTTAGGACTAGGATACAAACGCTAGCTCGCCTTACAAGAAACACACTCTGCTTTAGAGAAAAGAGCACTCATCTACTCTGCTGTGTTTCTTATAGGGCCAGAACAGTGAGCTTGCTCAGAACATATGAACTGTGCTTCCTACACACGGGCCATATCTAGTTCAACTGAGCTTAGGAAACTGACAAGAAGAGTAGCTCCTCTTCATCCGATACACTGTATTTGCTGGGAACAGACGCGAGTGATATTTGCACTGTGTATGGCAATGGGAGTGCAATAGTGACTTTCCTTACCAGAAAACAACTCTTGTTCGTAGGACCAGAAACTGCATGTGATTCAACTCCATTTAGGACTAGGAAACAAACACTAGCTCGCCTTACAAGAAACACACTCTGCTTTTGAGAAAAGAGCACTCTTCTACACTACTGTATTTCTTATACGACCCGAAAAGTGAGCTTGCTAAGAACAAAAGAACTGTGCTTCCTACACACACGGGCCATATCTTGTTCAACTCTGCTTAGGAAACTGACAAGAATAGTAGCTCCTCTTCTGTCCGATACACTGTACTTGCTGGGAACAGACGCCAGTGCTATTTGTCCTTTGTATGGCAACGGCAGCGCAATGGTGACTATTCTTACCATAAAACAACTCTTGCTCGTAGGACCAGAAACTGCATGTGATTCCACTCCATTTAGGACTAGCAAACAAACGCGAGCTCGCCTTACAAGAAACACACTCTGCTTTTGAGAAAAGAGCACTCTTCTACTCTACTGTGTTTCCTATGGGGTCCAAACAGTGAGCTTGCTCAGAACAAAAGGACTGTGCTTCCTACACACGGGCCCTATCTTGTTCAACTCTGCTTAGGAAACTGACAGGAAGAGTAGCTCCTCTTCATCCTATACACTGTATTGCTGGGAACAGACGCGAGTGCTATTTGCACTGTGTATGGCAATGGGAGCGCAATAGTGACTTTCCTTACCAGAAAACAACTCTTGTTCGTAGGACCAGAAACTGCATGTGATTCAACTCCATTTAGGACTAGGAAACAAACGCTAGCTCGCCTTACAACAAACACACTCTGCTTTTGAGAAAAGAGCACTCTTCTACTCTACTGTGTTTCTTATAGGACCAGAACAGTGAGCTTGCTCAGAACAAAAGAACTGTGCTTCCTACACACACGGGCCATATCTAGTTCAACTCTGCTTAGGAACCTGACAAGAACAGTAGATCCTCTTCAGTCCAATACACTGTACTTGCTGGGAACAGACGCCAGTGCTATTTGTCCTGTGTATGGCAATGGCAGCGCAGTAGTGTCTCTTTTTTCCATAAAACAACTCTTGCTCGTAGGACCAGAAACTGCATGTGATTCAACTCCATTTAGGACTGGGAAACAAATGCTAGCTCGCCTTACAAGAAACACACTCTGCTTTAGAGAAAAGAGCATTCTTCTACTCTACTGTGTTTCCTATAGAGCCAGAACAGTGAGCTTGCTCAGAACAAAAGAACTGTGCTTCCTACACACGGGCCAGATCTAGTTCAACTCTGCTTAGGAAACTGACAAGAACAGTAGCTCCTATTCAGTCCAATACACTGTACTTGCTGGGACCAGTCGCGAGTGCTATTTGCACTGTTTATGGCATTTGGAGCGCAATAGTGACTCTTCTTACCAGAAAACAACTCTTGCTCGTAGGAACAAAAACTGCCTGTGACTCAACTCCATTTAGGTCTGGGAAACAAACGCGAGCTCGCCATACAAGAAACACACTCTGCTTTAGAAAAAAGAGCACTCTTTTACTCAACTTTGTTTCCTATGGTGTCCGAACAGTGAGCTTTCTCAGAACAAAAAATCTGTGCTTCCTACACACACGGCCATATCTAGTTCAATTCTGCTTAGGAACCTGACAAGAACAGTAGATCCTCTTCAGTCCGATACACTGTACTTGCTGGGATCAGACGCCAGTGCTATTTGTCAGGTGTATGGCAATGGCAGCACAATAGTGACTGTTCTTACCATAAAACAACTCTAGCTCTTAGGACCAGAAACTGCATGTGATTCCACTCCATTTAGGACTGGAAAACAAACGCTAGCTCGCCTTACAGGAAACACACTCTGCTTTAAGAAAAGAGCACTCTTCTACTCTACTCTGTTTCTTATGGGGTCCAAACAGTGAGCTTGCTCAGAACAAAAGAACTGTGCTTCCTACACACGGGCCAGATCTAGTTCAACTCTGCTTAGGAACCTGACAAGAACAGTAGGTCCTCTTCAGTCTAATACAGTGTACTTGCTGGGAACAGAGCCCAGTGCTATTGGTCCTGTGTATGGCAATGGCAGCGCAATAGTGACTCTTCTTACCAGAAAACAACTCTTGCTCGTAGGACCAGAAACTGCATGTGATTCAACTCCATTTAGGACTGGGAAACAAACGCTAGCTCGCCTTACAAGAAACACACTCTGCTTTAGAGAAAAGAGCACTCTTCTACTCTACTTTGTTTCCTATGGGGTCCAAACAGTGAGCATGCTCAGAACAAAAGAACTGTGCTTCCTACACACGGGCCATATCTAGTTCAACTCTGCTTACGAAACTGACAAGAACAGTAGCTCCTATTCAGTCCAATACACTGTACTTGCTGGGAACAGACGCGAGTGCTATTTGCACTGTGCATGGCATTTGGAGCGCAATAGTGTCTCTTCTTACCAGAAAACAACTCTTGCTCATAGGACAAAAACTGCATGTGTCTCAACTCCATTTAGGACTGGGAAACAAACACGAGCTCGCCATACAAGAAACACACTCTGCTTTAGAGAAAAGAGCACTCTTCTACTCTACTGTGTTTCCTATAGGGCCAGAACAGTGAGATTGCTCAGAACATAATAACTGTGCTTCCTACACACACGGGCCATATCTACTTCAACTCTGCTTAGGAAACTGACAAGAACAGTAGCTCCTCTTCAGTCCGATACACTGTACTTGCTGGGAACAGACGTGAGTGCTATTTGCACTGTGTATGGCAATGGGAGCGCAATAGTGACTTTCCTTACCAGAAAACAACTCTTGTTCGTAGGACCAGAAACTGCATGTGATTCAACTCCATTTAGGAGTGGGAAACAAATCCTAGCTCGCCTTACAGGAAACACACTCTGCTTTTGAGAAAAGAGCACTCTTCTACTCTACTGTGTTTCATATGGGGTCCGAAAAGTGAGCTTGCTCAGAACAAAAGAACTGTGCTTAATACACACACGGCCATATCTAGTTCAATTCTGCTTAGGAACCTGACAAGAACAGTAGATCCTCTTCAGTCCAATACACTGTACTTGCTGGGAACAGACGCCAGTGCTATTTGTCCTGTGTATGGCAATGGCAGCGCAGTAGTGACTCTTCTTTCCATAAAACAACTCTTGCTCGTAGGACCAGAAACTGCATGTGATTCAACTCCATTTAGGACTGGGAAACAAACGCTAGCTCACCTTACAGGAAACAAACTCTGCTTTAAGAAAAGAGCACTCTTCTACTCTACTCTGTTTCTTATGTGGTCCAAACAGTGAGCTTGCTCAGAACAAAAGAACTGTGCTTCCTACACACGGGCCAGATCTAGTTCAACTCTGCTTAGGAACCTGACAAGAACAGTAGATCCTCTTCAGTCCAATACACTATACTTGCTGGGAACAGACTCCAGTGCTATTTGTCCTGTGTATGGCAATGGCAGCGCAATAGTGACTCTTCTTACCAGAAAACAACTCTTGCTCGTAGGACCAGAAACTGCATGTGATTCAACTCCATTTAGGACTGGGAAACAAACGCTAGCTCGCCTTACAAGAAACACACTCTGCTTTAGAGAAAAGAGCACTCTTCTACTCTACTGTGTTTCCTATGGGGTCCAAACAGTGAGCTTGCTCAGAACATAAGAACTGTGCTTCCTACACACGGGCCATATCTAGTTCAACTCTGCTTAGGAAACTGACAAGAACAGTAGCTCCTCTTCAGTCCGATACACTGTACTTGCTGGGAACAGACGCGAGTGCTATTTGCACTGTGTATGGCAATGGGAGCGCAATAGTGACTTTCCTTACAAGAAAACAACTCTTGCTCGTATAGGACCAGAAACTGCATGGGATTCAACTCCATTTAGGACTAGGATACAAACGCTAGCTCGCCTTACAAGAAACACACTCTGCTTTAGAGAAAAGAGCACTCATCTACTCTGCTGTGTTTCTTATAGGGCCAGAACAGTGAGCTTGCTCAGAACATATGAACTGTGCTTCCTACACACGGGCCATATCTAGTTCAACTGAGCTTAGGAAACTGACAAGAAGAGTAGCTCCTCTTCATCCGATACACTGTATTTGCTGGGAACAGACGCGAGTGATATTTGCACTGTGTATGGCAATGGGAGTGCAATAGTGACTTTCCTTACCAGAAAACAACTCTTGTTCGTAGGACCAGAAACTGCATGTGATTCAACTCCATTTAGGACTAGGAAACAAACACTAGCTCGCCTTACAAGAAACACACTCTGCTTTTGAGAAAAGAGCACTCTTCTACACTACTGTATTTCTTATACGACCCGAAAAGTGAGCTTGCTAAGAACAAAAGAACTGTGCTTCCTACACACACGGGCCATATCTTGTTCAACTCTGCTTAGGAAACTGACAAGAATAGTAGCTCCTCTTCTGTCCGATACACTGTACTTGCTGGGAACAGACGCCAGTGCTATTTGTCCTTTGTATGGCAACGGCAGCGCAATGGTGACTATTCTTACCATAAAACAACTCTTGCTCGTAGGACCAGAAACTGCATGTGATTCCACTCCATTTAGGACTAGCAAACAAACGCGAGCTCGCCTTACAAGAAACACACTCTGCTTTTGAGAAAAGAGCACTCTTCTACTCTACTGTGTTTCCTATGGGGTCCAAACAGTGAGCTTGCTCAGAACAAAAGGACTGTGCTTCCTACACACGGGCCCTATCTTGTTCAACTCTGCTTAGGAAACTGACAAGAAGAGTAGCTCCTCTTCATCCTATACACTGTATTGCTGGGAACAGACGCGAGTGCTATTTGCACTGTGTATGGCAATGGGAGCGCAATAGTGACTTTCCTTACCAGAAAACAACTCTTGTTCGTAGGACCAGAAACTGCATGTGATTCAACTCCATTTAGGACTAGGAAACAAACGCTAGCTCGCCTTACAACAAACACACTCTGCTTTTGAGAAAAGAGCACTCTTCTACTCTACTGTGTTTCTTATAGGACCAGAACAGTGAGCTTGCTCAGAACAAAAGAACTGTGCTTCCTACACACACGGGCCATATCTAGTTCAACTCTGCTTAGGAACCTGACAAGAACAGTAGATCCTCTTCAGTCCAATACACTGTACTTGCTGGGAACAGACGCCAGTGCTATTTGTCCTGTGTATGGCAATGGCAGCGCAGTAGTGTCTCTTTTTTCCATAAAACAACTCTTGCTCGTAGGACCAGAAACTGCATGTGATTCAACTCCATTTAGGACTGGGAAACAAATGCTAGCTCGCCTTACAAGAAACACACTCTGCTTTAGAGAAAAGAGCATTCTTCTACTCTACTGTGTTTCCTATAGAGCCAGAACAGTGAGCTTGCTCAGAACAAAAGAACTGTGCTTCCTACACACGGGCCAGATCTAGTTCAACTCTGCTTAGGAAACTGACAAGAACAGTAGCTCCTATTCAGTCCAATACACTGTACTTGCTGGGAACAGTCGCGAGTGCTATTTGCACTGTTTATGGCATTTGGAGCGCAATAGTGACTCTTCTTACCAGAAAACAACTCTTGCTCGTAGGAACAAAAACTGCCTGTGACTCAACTCCATTTAGGACTGGGAAACAAACGCGAGCTCGCCATACAAGAAACACACTCTGCTTTAGAAAAAAGAGCACTCTTTTACTCAACTTTGTTTCCTATGGTGTCCGAACAGTGAGCTTTCTCAGAACAAAAAATCTGTGCTTCCTACACACACGGCCATATCTAGTTCAATTCTGCTTAGGAACCTGACAAGAACAGTAGATCCTCTTCAGTCCGATACACTGTACTTGCTGGGATCAGACGCCAGTGCTATTTGTCAGGTGTATGGCAATGGCAGCACAATAGTGACTGTTCTTACCATAAAACAACTCTAGCTCTTAGGACCAGAAACTGCATGTGATTCCACTCCATTTAGGACTGGAAAACAAATGCTAGCTCGCCTTACAGGAAACACACTCTGCTTTAAGAAAAGAGCACTCTTCTACTCTACTCTGTTTCTTATGGGGTCCAAACAGTGAGCTTGCTCAGAACAAAAGAACTGTGCTTCCTACACACGGGCCAGATCTAGTTCAACTCTGCTTAGGAACCTGACAAGAACAGTAGGTCCTCTTCAGTCTAATACAGTGTACTTGCTGGGAACAGAGCCCAGTGCTATTGGTCCTGTGTATGGCAATGGCAGCGCAATAGTGACTCTTCTTACCAGAAAACAACTCTTGCTCGTAGGACCAGAAACTGCATGTGATTCAACTCCATTTAGGACTGGGAAACAAACGCTAGCTCGCCTTACAAGAAACACACTCTGCTTTAGAGAAAAGAGCACTCTTCTACTCTACTTTGTTTCCTATGGGGTCCAAACAGTGAGCATGCTCAGAACAAAAGAACTGTGCTTCCTACACACGGGCCATATCTAGTTCAACTCTGCTTACGAAACTGACAAGAACAGTAGCTCCTATTCAGTCCAATACACTGTACTTGCTGGGAACAGACGCGAGTGCTATTTGCACTGTGCATGGCATTTGGAGCGCAATAGTGTCTCTTCTTACCAGAAAACAACTCTTGCTCATAGGACAAAAACTGCATGTGTCTCAACTCCATTTAGGACTGGGAAACAAACACGAGCTCGCCATACAAGAAACACACTCTGCTTTAGAGAAAAGAGCACTCTTCTACTCTACTGTGTTTCCTATAGGGCCAGAACAGTGAGATTGCTCAGAACATAATAACTGTGCTTCCTACACACACGGGCCATATCTACTTCAACTCTGCTTAGGAAACTGACAAGAACAGTAGCTCCTCTTCAGTCCGATACACTGTACTTGCTGGGAACAGACGTGAGTGCTATTTGCACTGTGTATGGCAATGGGAGCGCAATAGTGACTTTCCTTACCAGAAAACAACTCTTGTTCGTAGGACCAGAAACTGCATGTGATTCAACTCCATTTAGGAGTGGGAAACAAATCCTAGCTCGCCTTACAGGAAACACACTCTGCTTTTGAGAAAAGAGCACTCTTCTACTCTACTGTGTTTCATATGGGGTCCGAAAAGTGAGCTTGCTCAGAACAAAAGAACTGTGCTTAATACACACACGGCCATATCTAGTTCAATTCTGCTTAGGAACCTGACAAGAACAGTAGATCCTCTTCAGTCCAATACACTGTACTTGCTGGGAACAGACGCCAGTGCTATTTGTCCTGTGTATGGCAATGGCAGCGCAGTAGTGACTCTTCTTTCCATAAAACAACTCTTGCTCGTAGGACCAGAAACTGCATGTGATTCAACTCCATTTAGGACTGGGAAACAAACGCTAGCTCACCTTACAGGAAACAAACTCTGCTTTAAGAAAAGAGCACTCTTCTACTCTACTCTGTTTCTTATGTGGTCCAAACAGTGAGCTTGCTCAGAACAAAAGAACTGTGCTTCCTACACATGGGCCAGATCTAGTTCAACTCTGCTTAGGAACCTGACAAGAACAGTAGATCCTCTTCAGTCCAATACACTATACTTGCTGGGAACAGACTCCAGTGCTATTTGTCCTGTGTATGGCAATGGCAGCGCAATAGTGACTCTTCTTACCAGAAAACAACTCTTGCTCGTAGGACCAGAAACTGCATGTGATTCAACTCCATTTAGGACTGGGAAACAAACGCTAGCTCGCCTTACAAGAAACACACTCTGCTTTAGAGAAAAGAGCACTCTTCTACTCTACTGTGTTTCCTATGGGGTCCAAACAGTGAGCTTGCTCAGAACATAAGAACTGTGCTTCCTACACACGGGCCATATCTAGTTCAACTCTGCTTAGGAAACTGACAAGAACAGTAGCTCCTCTTCAGTCCGATACACTGTACTTGCTGGGAACAGACGCGAGTGCTATTTGCACTGTGTATGGCAATGGGAGCGCAATAGTGACTTTCCTTACAAGAAAACAACTCTTGCTCGTATAGGACCAGAAACTGCATGGGATTCAACTCCATTTAGGACTAGGATACAAACGCTAGCTCGCCTTACAAGAAACACACTCTGCTTTAGAGAAAAGAGCACTCATCTACTCTGCTGTGTTTCTTATAGGGCCAGAACAGTGAGCTTGCTCAGAACATATGAACTGTGCTTCCTACACACGGGCCATATCTAGTTCAACTGAGCTTAGGAAACTGACAAGAAGAGTAGCTCCTCTTCATCCGATACACTGTATTTGCTGGGAACAGACGCGAGTGATATTTGCACTGTGTATGGCAATGGGAGTGCAATAGTGACTTTCCTTACCAGAAAACAACTCTTGTTCGTAGGACCAGAAACTGCATGTGATTCAACTCCATTTAGGACTAGGAAACAAACACTAGCTCGCCTTACAAGAAACACACTCTGCTTTTGAGAAAAGAGCACTCTTCTACACTACTGTATTTCTTATACGACCCGAAAAGTGAGCTTGCTAAGAACAAAAGAACTGTGCTTCCTACACACACGGGCCATATCTTGTTCAACTCTGCTTAGGAAACTGACAAGAATAGTAGCTCCTCTTCTGTCCGATACACTGTACTTGCTGGGAACAGACGCCAGTGCTATTTGTCCTTTGTATGGCAACGGCAGCACAATGGTGACTATTCTTACCATAAAACAACTCTTGCTCGTAGGACCAGAAACTGCATGTGATTCCACTCCATTTAGGACTAGCAAACAAACGCGAGCTCGCCTTACAAGAAACACACTCTGCTTTTGAGAAAAGAGCACTCTTCTACTCTACTGTGTTTCCTATGGGGTCCAAACAGTGAGCTTGCTCAGAACAAAAGGACTGTGCTTCCTACACACGGGCCCTATCTTGTTCAACTCTGCTTAGGAAACTGACAAGAAGAGTAGCTCCTCTTCATCCTATACACTGTATTGCTGGGAACAGACGCGAGTGCTATTTGCACTGTGTATGGCAATGGGAGCGCAATAGTGACTTTCCTTACCAGAAAACAACTCTTGCTCGTAGGACCAGAAACTGCATGTGATTCAACTCCATTTAGGACTAGGAAACAAACGCTAGCTCGCCTTACAACAAACACACTCTGCTTTTGAGAAAAGAGCACTCTTCTACTCTACTGTGTTTCTTATAGGACCAGAACAGTGAGCTTGCTCAGAACAAAAGAACTGTGCTTCCTACACACACGGGCCATATCTAGTTCAACTCTGCTTAGGAACCTGACAAGAACAGTAGATCCTCTTCAGTCCAATACACTGTACTTGCTGGGAACAGACGCCAGTGCTATTTGTCCTGTGTATGGCAATGGCAGCGCAGTAGTGTCTCTTTTTTCCATAAAACAACTCTTGCTCGTAGGACCAGAAACTGCATGTGATTCAACTCCATTTAGGACTGGGAAACAAACGCGAGCTCGCCATACAAGAAACACACTCTGCTTTAGAAAAAAGAGCACTCTTTTACTCAACTTTGTTTCCTATGGTGTCCGAACAGTGAGCTTTCTCAGAACAAAAGATCTGTGCTTCCTACACACACGGCCATATCTAGTTCAATTCTGCTTAGGAACCTGACAAGAACAGTAGATCCTCTTCAGTCCGATACACTGTACTTGCTGGGATCAGACGCCAGTGCTATTTGTCAGGTGTATGGCAATGGCAGCACAATAGTGACTGTTCTTACCATAAAACAACTCTAGCTCTTAGGACCAGAAACTGCATGTGATTCCACTCCATTTAGGACTGGAAAACAAACGCTAGCTCGCCTTACAGGAAACACACTCTGCTTTAAGAAAAGAGCACTCTTCTACTCTACTCTGTTTCTTATGGGGTCCAAACAGTGAGCTTGCTCAGAACAAAAGAACTGTGCTTCCTACACACGGGCCAGATCTAGTTCAACTCTGCTTAGGAACCTGACAAGAGCAGTAGGTCCTCTTCAGTCTAATACAGTGTACTTGCTGGGAACAGAGCCCAGTGCTATTGGTCCTGTGTATGGCAATGGCAGCGCAATAGTGACTCTTCTTACCAGAAAACAACTCTTGCTCGTAGGACCAGAAACTGCATGTGATTCAACTCCATTTAGGACTGGGAAACAAACGCTAGCTCGCCTTACAAGAAACACACTCTGCTTTAGAGAAAAGAGCACTCTTCTACTCTACTTTGTTTCCTATGGGGTCCAAACAGTGAGCATGCTCAGAACAAAAGAACTGTGATTCCTACACACGGGCCATATCTAGTTCAACTCTGCTTACGAAACTGACAAGAACAGTAGCTCCTATTCAGTCCAATACACTGTACTTGCTGGGAACAGAGGCGAGTGCTATTTGCACTGTGCATGGCATTTGGAGCGCAATAGTGTCTCTTCTTACCAGAAAACAACTCTTGCTCATAGGACAAAAACTGCATGTGTCTCAACTCCATTTAGGACTGGGAAACAAACACGAGCTCGCCATACAAGAAACACACTCTGCTTTAGAGAAAAGAGCACTCTTCTACTCTACTGTGTTTCCTATAGGGCCAGAACAGTGAGATTGCTCAGAACATAATAACTGTGCTTCCTACACACACGGGCCATATCTACTTCAACTCTGCTTAGGAAACTGACAAGAACAGTAGCTCCTCTTCAGTCCGATACACTGTACTTGCTGAGAACAGACGCGAGTGCTATTTGTACTGTGTATGGCAATTGGAGCACAGTAGTGACTCGTCTTACCAGAAAACAACTCTTGCTGTTGGGACCAGAAACTGTATGTGACTCAACTCCATTTAGGACTGGGAAACAAACGCTAGCTCGCCTTATGAGAAACACACTCTGCTTTAGAGAAAAGAGCACTCTTCTACTCTACTGTGTTTCCTATGGGGTCCAAACAGTGAGCTTGCTCAGAACAAAAGAACTGTGCTTCCTACACACGGGCCATATCTAGTTCAACTCTGCTTACGAAACTGACAAGAACAGTAGCTCCTATTCAGTCCGATACACTGTACTTGCTGGGAACAGACGCCAGTGATATTTGTCCTGTGTATTGCAATGGCAGGGCAATAGTGATTATTCTTACCATAAAACAACTCTTGCTCGTAGGACCAGAAACTGCATGTGATTCCACTCCATTTAGGACTAGGAAACAAACGCGAGCTCGCCTTACAAAAAACACACTCTGCTTTTGAGAAAAGAGCACTCTTCTACTCTACTGTGTTTCCTATGGGGTCCAAACAGTGAGCTTGCTCAGAACAAAAGAACTGTGCTTCCTACACACGGGCCATATCTAGTTCAACTCTGCTTAGGAAACTGACAAGAACAGTAGCTCCTCTTCATCCGATACACTGTATTTGCTGGGAACAGACGCGAGTGATATTTGCACTGTGTATTGCAATGGGAGTACAATAGTGACTTTCCTTACCAGAAAACAACTCTTGTTCGTAGGACCAGAAACTGCATGTGATTCAACTCCATTTAGGACTAGGAAACAAACGCTAGCTCGCCTTACAATAAACACACTCTGCTTTTGAGAAAAGAGCACTCTTCTACTCTACTGTGTTTCTTATACGACCAGAACAGTGAGCTTGCTCAGAACAAAAGAACTGTGCTTCCTACACACACGGGCCACATCTAGTTCAACTCTGCTTAGGAAACTGACAAGAACAGTAGCTCCTCTTCAGTCCGATACACTGTACTTGCTGGGAACAGACGCGAGTGCTATTTGCACTGTGTATGGCAATGGGAGCACAATAGTGACTTTCCTTACCAGAAAACAACTCTTGCTCGTAGGACCAGAAACTGCATGTGATTCAACTCCATTTAGGAGTGGGAAACAAATCCTAGCTTGCCTTACAAGAAACACACTCTGCTTTTGAGAAAAGAGCACTCTTCTACTCTACTGTGTTTCCTATGGGGTCCGAAAAGTGAGCTTGCTCAGAGCAAAAGAACTGTGCTTCATACACACACGGCCATATCTAGTTCAATTCTGCCTAGGAACCTGACAAGAACAGTAGATCCTCTTCAGTCCAATACACTGTACTTGCTGGGAACAGACGCCAGTGCTATTTGTCCTGTGTATGGCAATGGCAGCGCAGTAGTGACTCTCTTTCCATAAAACAACTCTTGCTCGTAGGACCAGAAACTGCATGTGATTCAACTCCATTTAGGACTGGGAAACAAATGCTAGCTCGCCTTACAAGAAACACACTCTTCTTTAGAGAAAAGAGCACTCTTCTACTCTACTGTTTTTCCTATAGAGCCAGAACAGTGAGCTTGCTCAGAACAAAAGAACTGTGCTTCCTACACACGGGCCAGATCTAGTTCAACTCTGCTTAGGAAACTGACAAGAACAGTAGCTCCTATTCAGTCCAATACACTGTACTTGCTGGGAACAGTCCCGAGTGCTATTTGCACTGTTTATGGCATTTGGAGCGCAATAGTGACTCTTCTTACCAGAAAACAACTCTTGTTCGTAGGACCAGAAACTGCATGTGATTCAACTCCATTTAGAGCTAGGAAACAAACGCTAGCTCGCCTTACAAGAAACACACTCTGTTTTAGAGAAAAGAGCACTCATCTACTCTACTGTGTTTCCTATAGGGCCAGAACAGTGAGCTTGCTCATAACAAAAGAACTGTGCTTCCTACACACACGGGCCATATCTAGTTCACCTCTGCTTAGGAATCTGACAAGAACAGTAGCTCCTCTTCAGTCCGATACACTGTACTTGCTGGGAACAGACGCCAGTGCTATTTGTCAAGTGTATGGCAATGGCAGCACAATAGTGACTGTTCTTACCATAAAACAACTCTTGCTCTTAGGACCAGAAACTGCCTGTGATTCCACTCCATTTAGGACTGGAAAACAAACGCTAGCTCACCTTACAGGAAACACACTCTGCTTTAAGAAAAGAGCACTCTTCTACTCTACTCTGTTTCTTATGGGGTCCAAACAGTGAGCTTGCTCAGAACAAAAGAACTGTGCTTCCTACACATGGGCCAGATCTAGTTCAACTCTGCTTAGGAACCTGACAAGAACAGTAGATCCTCTTCAGTCCAATACACTATACTTGCTAGGAACAGACCCCAGTGCTATTTGTCCTGTGTATGGCAATGGCAGCGCAATAGTGACTCTTCTCACCAGAAAACAACTCTTGCTCGTAGGACCAGAAACTGCATGTGATTCAACTCCATTTAGGACTGGGAAACAAACGCTAGCTCGCCTTACAAGAAACACACTCTGCTTTAGAGAAAAGAGCACTCTTCTACTCTACTGTGTTTCCTATGGGGTCCAAACAGTGAGCTTGCTCAGAACAAAAGAACTGTGCTTCCTACACACGGGCCATATCTAGTTCAACTCTGCTTAGGAAACTGACAAGAAGAGTAGCTCCTCTTCATCCGATACACTGTATTTGCTGGGAACAGACGCCAGTGATATTTGCACTGTGTATTGCAATGGGAGTACAATAGTGACTTTCCTTACCAGAAAACAACTCTTGTTCGTAGGACCAGAAACTGCATGTGATTCAACTCCATTTAGGACTAGGAAACAAACGCTAGCTCGCCTTACAATAAACACACTCTGCTTTTGAGAAAAGAGCACTCTTCTACTCTACTGTGTTTCTTATACGACCAGAACAGTGAGCTTGCTCAGAACAAAAGAACTGTGCTTCCTACACACACGGGCCACATCTAGTTCAACTCTGCTTAGGAAACTGACAAGAACAGTAGCTCCTCTTCAGTCCGATACACTGTACTTGCTGGGAACAGACGCGAGTGCTATTTGCACTGTGTATGGCAATGGGAGCGCAATAGTGACTTTCCTTACCAGAAAACAACTCTTGCTCGTAGGACCAGAAACTGCATGTGATTCAACTCCATTTAGGAGTGGGAAACAAATCCTAGCTTAACTTACAAGAAACACACTCTGCTTTTGAGAAAAGAGCACTCTTCTACTCTACTGTGTTTCCTATGGGGTCCGAAAAGTGAGCTTGCTCAGAGCAAAAGAACTGTGCTTCATACACACACGGCCATATCTAGTTCAATTCTGCTTAGGAACCTGACAAGAACAGTAGATCCTCTTCAGTCCAATACACTGTACTTGCTGGGAACAGACGCCAGTGCTATTTGTCCTGTGTATGGCAATGGCAGCGCAGTAGTGACTCTTCATTCCATAAAACAACTCTTGCTCGTAGGACCAGAAACTGCATGTGATTCAACTCCATTTAGGACTGGGAAACAAATGCTAGCTCGCCTTACAAGAAACACACTCTGCTTTAGAGAAAAGAGCACTCTTCTACTCTACTGTTTTTCCTATAGAGCCAGAACAGTGAGCTTGCTCAGAACAAAAGAACTGTGCTTCCTACACACGGGCCAGATCTAGTTCAACTCTGCTTAGGAAACTGACAAGAACAGTAGCTCCTATTCAGTCCAGTACACTGTACTTGCTGGGAACAGTCGCGAGTGCTATTTGCACTGTTTATGGCATTTGGAGCGCAATAGTGACTCTTCTTACCAGAAAACAACTCTTGTTCGTAGGACCAGAAACTGCATGTGATTCAACTCCATTTAGAGCTAGGAAACAAACGCTAGCTCGCCTTACAAGAAACACACTCTGCTTTAGAGAAAAGAGCACTCATCTACTCTACTGTTTTTCCTTAGGGCCTGAACAGTGAGCTTGCTCAGAACATAAGAGCTGTGCTTCCTACACACACGGGCCATATCTAGTTCAATTCTGCTTAGGAAACTGACAAGAACAGTAGCTCCTCTTCAGTCCGATACACTGTACTTGCTGGGAACAGACGCGAGTGCTATTTGCACTGTGTATGGCAATGGTAGCGCAATAGTGACTTTCCTTACAAGAAAACAACTCTTGATTGTAGGACCAGAAACTGCATGGGATTCAACTCCATTTAGGACTAGGATACAAACGCTAGCTCGCCTTACAAGAAACACACTCTGCTTTAGAGAAAAGAGCACTCATCTACTCTACTGTGTTTCTTATAGGGCCAGAACAGTGAGCTTGCTCAGAACATATGAACTGTGCTTCCTACACACGGGCCATATCTAGTTCAACTCTGCTTAGGAAACTGACAAGAATAGTAGCTCCTCTTCAGTCCGATACACTGTACTTGCTGGGAACAGACGCCAGTGCTATTTGTCCTGTGTATGGCAATGGCAGCGCAATAGTGACTATTCTTACCATAAAACTACTCTTGCTCGTAGGACCAAAAATTGCATGTGATTCCACTCCATTTAGGACTAGGAAACAAACGCGAGCTCGCCTTACAGGAAACACACTCTGCTTTTGAGAAAAGAGCACTCTTCTACTCTACTGTGTTTCCTATGGGGTCCAAACAGTGAGCTTGCTCAGAACAAAAGAACTGTGCTTCCTACACACGGGCCATATCTAGTTCAACTCTGCTTAGGAAACTGACAAGAAGAGTAGCTCCTCTTCATCCGATACACTGTATTTGCTGGGAACAGACGCGAGTGCTCTTTGCACTGTGTATGGCAATGGGAGCGCAATAGTGACTTTCCTTACCAGAAAACAACTCTTGTTCGTAGGACCAGAAACTGCATGTGATTCAACTCCATTTAGGACTAGGAAACAAACGCTAGCTCGCCTTACAAGAAACACACTCTGCTTTTGAGAAAAGAGCACTCTTCTACTCTAGTGTTTTTCTTATACGACCAGAACAGTGAGCTTTCTCAGAACAAAAGAACTGTGCTTCCTACACACACGGGCCATATCAAGTTCAACTCTGCTTAGGAAACAGACAAGAACAGTAGCTCCTCTTCAGTCCTCTACACTGTACTTGCTGGGAACAGACGCGAGTGCTATTTGCACTGTGTATGGCAATGGGAGCACAATAGTGACTTTCCTTACCAGAAAACAACTCGTGCTTTAGGACCAGAAACTGCATGTGATTCAACTCCATTTAGGAATGGGAAACAAATCCTAGCTCGCCTTACAAGAAACACACTCTGCTTTTGAGAAAAGAGCACTCTTCTACTCTACTGTGTTTCCTATGGGGTCCGAAAAATGAGCTTGCTCAGAACAAAAGAACTGTGCTTCATACACACACGGCCATATCTAGTTCAATTCTGCTTAGGAACCGACAAGAAGAGTAGATCCTCTTCAGTCCAATACACTGTACTTGCTGGGAACAGACGCCAGTGCTATTTGTCCTGTGTATGGCAATGGCAGCGCAGTAGTGACTCTTCTTTCCATAAAACAACTCTTGCTCGTAGGACCAGAAACTGCATGGGATTCAACTCCATTTAGGACTGGGAAACAAATGCTAGCTCGCCTTACAAGAAACACACTCTGCTTTAGAGAAAAGAGCACTCTTCTACTCTACTGTGTTTCCTATAGAGCCAGAACAGTGAGCTTGCTCAGAACAAAAGAACTGTGCTTCCTACACACGGGCCAGATCTAGTTCAACTCTGCTTAGGAAACTGACAAGAACAGTAGCTCCTATTCAGTCCAATACACTGTACCTGCTGGAAACAGTCGCGAGTGCTATTTGCACTGTTTATGGCATTTGGAGCGCAATAGTGACTCTTCTTACCAGAAAACAACTCTTGCTCGTAGGATCAAAAACTGCCTGTGACTCAACTCCATTTAGGACTGGGAAACAAACGCGAGCTCGCCTTACAAGAAACACACTCTGCTTTAGAGAAAAGAGCACTCTTATACTCAACTGTGTTTCCTATGTGGTCCGAACAGTGAGCTTTCTCAGAACAAAAGATCTGTGTTTCCTACACACACGGCCATATCTAGTTCAATTCTGCTTAGGAACCTGACAACAACAGTAGATCCTCTTCAGTCCAATACACTGTACTTGCTGGGATCAGACGCCAGGGCTATTTGTCCTGTGTATGGAAATGGCAGCCGAATAGTGACTCTTCTTACCATAAAACAACTCTTGCTCATAGGACCAGAAACTGCATGTGATTCAACTCCATTTACTACTGGGAAACAAACGCTAGCTCGCCTTACAAGAAACACACTCTGCTTTAGAGAAAAGAGCACTCTTCTACTCTACTGTGTTTCCTATGGGCTCCAAAGATTGAGCTTGCTCAGAACAAAAGAACTGAGCTTCCTACACACGGGCCGTATCTAGTTCAACTCTGCTTACGAAACTGACAAGAACAGTAGCTCCTATTCAGTCCAATACACTGTAATTGCTGGGAAGAGACGCGAGTGCTATTTGCACTGTGCATGGCATTTGGAGCGCAATAGTGACTCTTCTTACCAGAAACCAACTCTTGCTCATAGGACCAAAAACTGCATGTGACTCAACTCCAATTAGGACTGGGAAAAAAACACGAGCTCGCCTTACAAGAAACACACTCTGCTTTAGAGAAAAGAGCATTCATCTACTCTACTGTGTTTCCTATAGGGCCAGAACAGTGAGATTGCTCAGAACATAATAACTGTGCTTCCTACACACACGGGCCATATCTACTTAAACTCTGCTTAGGAAACTGACAAGAACAGTAGCTCCTCTTCAGTCCGATACACTGTACTTGCTGAGAACAGAAGCGAGTGCTATTTGCAATGTGTATGGCAATGGGAGCACAATAGTGACTCGTCTTACCAGAAAACAAGTCTTGCTCGTGGGACCAGAAACTGCATGTGATTCAACTCCATTTAGGACTGGGAAACAAACTCTAGCTCGCCTTACAAGAAACACACTCTGCTTTTGAGAAAAGAGCACTCTTCTACTCTACTGTGTTTCCTATAGGACCAGAACAGTGAGCTTGCTCAGAACATAAGAACTGTGCTTCCTACACACGGGCCATATCTAGTTCAACTCTGCTTAGCAACCTGACAAGAACAGTAGCTCCTCTTCAGTCCGATACACTGTACTTGCTGGGAACAGACGCGAGTGCTATTTGCACTGTGTATGGCAATGGGAGTGCAATAGTGCCTTTCCTTATCAGAAAACAACTCTTGCTTGTAGGACCAGAAACTGCATGTGATTCTACTCCATTTAGGACTGGGAAACAAACGCTAGCTCGCCTTACAAGAAACACACTCTGCTTTAGAGAAAAGAGCACTCTTCTACTCTACTGTGTTTCCTATGGGTTCCAAACAGTGAGCTTGCTCAGAACAAAAGAACTGTGCTTCCTATATACGGGCCATATCTAGTTCAACTCTGCTTACGAAACTGACAAGAACAGTAGCTCCTATTCAGTCCAATACACTGTACTTGCTGGGAACAGACGCGAGTGCTATTTGCACTGTGCATGGCATTTGGAGCGCAATAGTGACTCTTCTTACCAGAAAACAACTCTTGCTCGTAGGACCAAAAACTGCATGTGACTCAACTCCAATTAGGACTGGGAAACAAACACGAGCTCGCCTTACAAGAAACACACTCTGCTTTAGAGAAAAGAGCACTCATCTACTCTACTGTGTTTCTTATAGTGCCAGAACAATGAGCTTGCTCAGAACATATGAACTGTGCTTCCTACACACGGGCCATATCTAGTTCAACTCTGCTTAGGAAACTGACAAGAAGAGTAGCTCCTCTTCATCCGATACACTGTATTTGCTGGGAACAGACGCGAGTGATATTTGCACTGTGTATTGCATTGGGAGTGCAATAGTGACTTTCCTTACCAGAAAACAACTCTTGTTCGTAGGACCAGAAACGGCATGTGATTCAACTCCATTTAGGACTAGGAAACAAACGCTAGCTCACCTTACAAGAAACACACTCTGCTTTTGAGAAAAGAGCACTCTTCTACTCTACTGTGTTTCTTATACGACCAGAACAGTGAGCTTGTTCAGAACAAAAGAACTGTGCTTCCTACACACACGGGACATATCTAGTTCAACTCTGCTTAGGAAACTGACAAGAATAGTAGCTCCTCTTCAGTCCGATACACTGTACTTGCTGGGAACAGACGCGAGTGCTATTTGCACTGTGTATGGCAATGGGAGCACAATAGTGACTTTCCTTACCAGAAAACAACTCTTGCTCGTAGGACCAGAAACTGCATGTGATTCAACTCCATTTAGGACTGGGAAACAAACGCTAGCTCGCCTTACAAGAAACACACTCCGCTTTAGAGAAAAGAGCACTCTTCTACTCTACTGTGTTTCCTATGTGGTCCAAAGAGTGAGCTTGCTCAGAACAAAAGAACTGTGCTTCCTACACACGGGCCATATCTAGTTCAACTCTGCTTACGAAACTGACAAGAACAGTAGCTCCTATTCAGTCCAATACACTGTACTTGCTGGGAACAGACGCGAGTGCTATTTGCACTGTGCATGGCATTTGGAGCGCAATAGTGACTCTTCTTACCAGAAACCAACTCTTGCTCATAGGACCAAAAACTGCATGTGACTCAACTCCAATTAGGACTGGGAAAAAAACACGAGCTCGCCTTACAAGAAACACACTCTGCTTTAGAGAAAAGAGCATTCATCTACTCTACTGTGTTTCCTATAGGGCCAGAACAGTGAGATTGCTCAGAACATAATAACTGTGCTTCCTACACACACGGGCCATATCTACTTAAACTCTGCTTAGGAAACTGACAAGAACAGTAGCTCCTCTTCAGTCCGATACACTGTACTTGCTGAGAACAGAAGCGAGTGCTATTTGCAATGTGTATGGCAATGGGAGCACAATAGTGACTCGTCTTACCAGAAAACAACTCTTGCTCGTGGGACCAGAAACTGCATGTGATTCAACTCCATTTAGGACTGGGAAACAAACTCTAGCTCGCCTTACAAGAAACACACTCTGCTTTTGAGAAAAGAGCACTCTTCTACTCTACTGTGTTTCCTATAGGACCAGAACAGTGAGCTTGCTCAGAACATAAGAACTGTGCTTCCTACACACGGGCCATATCTAGTTCAACTCTGCTTAGCAACCTGACAAGAACAGTAGCTCCTCTTCAGTCCGATACACTGTACTTGCTGGGAACAGACGCGAGTGCTATTTGCACTGTGTATGGCAATGGGAGTGCAATAGTGCCTTTCCTTATCAGAAAACAACTCTTGCTTGTAGGACCAGAAACTGCATGTGATTCAACTCCATTTAGGACTGGGAAACAAACGCTAGCTCGCCTTACAAGAAACACACTCTGCTTTAGAGAAAAGAGCACTCTTCTACTCTACTGTGTTTCCTATGGGTTCCAAACAGTGAGCTTGCTCAGAACAAAAGAACTGTGCTTCCTATATACGGGCCATATCTAGTTCAACTCTGCTTAGGAAACTGACAAGAACAGTAGCTCCTATTCAGTCCAATACACTGTACTTGCTGGGAACAGACGCGAGTGCTATTTGCACTGTGCATGGCATTTGGAGCGCAATAGTGACTCTTCTTACCAGAAAACAACTCTTGCTCATAGGACCAAAAACTGCATGTGACTCAACTCCAATTAGGACTGGGAAACAAACACGAGCTCGCCTTACAAGAAACACACTCTGCTTTAGAGAAAAGAGCACTCTTCTACTCTACTGTGTTTCCTATAGGGCCAGAACAGTGAGATTGCTCAGAACATAATAACTGTGCTTCCTAGACACACGGGCCATATCTACTTAAACTCTGCTTAGGAAACTGACAAGAACAGTAGCTCCTCTTCAGTCCGATACACTGTACTTGCTGAGAACAGACGCGAGTGCTATTTGCAATGTGTATGGCAATGGGAGCACAATAGTGACTCGTCTTACCAGAAAACAACTCTTGCTTGTGGGACCAGAAACTGCATGTGACTCAACTCCATTTAGGACTGGGAAACAAACTCTAGCTCGCCTTACAAGAAACACACTCTGCTTTTGAGAAAAGAGCACTCTTCTACTCTACTGTTTTTCCTATAGGACCAGAACAGTGAGCTTGCTCTGAGCATAAGAACTGTGCTTCCTACACACAGGCCATATCTAGTTCAACTCTGCTTAGGAACCTGACAAGAACAGTAGCTCCTCTTCAGTCCGATACACTGTACTTGCTGGGAACAGACGCGAGTGCTATTTGCACTGTGTATGGCAATGGGAGTGCAATAGTGACTTTCCTTACCAGAAAACAACTCTTGCTCGTAGGACCAAAAAGTGCATGTGATTCAACTCCATTTAGGACTGGGAAACAAATGCTAGCTCGCCTTACAAGAAACACACTCTGCTTTTGAGAAAAGAGCACTCTTCTACTCTACTGTGTTTCCTATGGGGTCCGAACAGTGAGCTTGCTCAGAACAAAAGAACTGTGCTTCCTACAAACACGGCCATATCTAGTTCAATTCTGCTTAGGAACCTGACAAGAACAGTAGATCCTCTTCAGTCCAATACACTGTACTTGCTGGGAACAGACGCCAGTGCTATTTGTCCTGTGTATGGCAATGGCAGCGCAATAGTGACTCTTCTTACCATAAAACAACTCTTGCTCGTAGGACCAGAAACTGCATGGGATTCAACTCCATTTAGTACTGGGAAACAAACGCTAGCTCGCCTTACAAGAAACACACTCTGATTTAGAGAAAAGAGCACTCTTCTACTCTACTGTGTTTCCTATGGGGTCCAAAGAGTGAGCCTGCTCAGAACAAAAGAACTGTGCTTCCTACTCACGGGCCATATCTAGTTCAACTCTGCTTAGGAAACTGAGAAGAACAGTAGCTCCTATTCAGTCCAATACACTGTACTTGCTGGGAACAGACGCGAGTGCTATTTGCACTGTGTATGGCAATGGGAGTGCAATAGTGACTTTCCTTACCAGAAAACAACTCTTGTTCATAGGACCAGAAACTGCATGTGATTCAACTCCATTTAGGACTGGGAAACAAACGCTAGCTCGCCTTACAAGAAACACACTCTGCTTCTTTTGAGAAAAGAGCACTCTTGTACTCTACTGTGTTTCCTATGGGGTCTGAACAGTGAGCTTGCTCAGAACAAAAGAACTGTGCTTCCTACACACACGGCCATATCTAGTTCAATTCTGCTTAGGAACCTGACAAGAACAGTAGATCCTCTTCAGTCCAATACACTGTACTTGCTGGGAACAGACGCCAGGGCTATTTGTCCTGTGTATGGAAATGGCAGCCCAATAGTGACTCTTCTTACCATAAAACAACTCTTGCTCATAGGACCAGAAACTGCATGTGATTCAACTCCATTTACTACTGGGAAACAAACGCTAGCTCACCTTACAAGAAACACACTCTGCTTTAGAGAAAAGAGCACTCTTCTACTCTACTGTGTTTCCTATGGGCTCCAAAGAGTGAGCTTGCTCAGAACAAAAGAACTGAGCTTCCTACACACGGGCCATATCTAGTTCAACTCTGCTTACGAAACTGACAAGAACAGTAGCTCCTATTCAGTCCAATACACTGTACTTGCTGGGAACAGACGCGAGTGCTATTTGCACTGTGCATGGTATTTGGAGCGCAATAGTGACTCTTCTTACCAGAAACCAACTCTTGCTCATAGGACCAAAAACTGCATGTGACTCAACTCCAATTAGGACTGGGAAAAAAACACGAGCTCGCCTTACAAGAAACACACTCTGCTTTAGATAAAAGAGCATTCATCTACTCTACTGTGTTTCCTATAGGGCCAGAACAGTGAGATTGCTCAGAACATAATAACTGTGCTTCCTACACACACGGGCCATATCTACTTAAACTCTGCTTAGGAAACTGACAAGAACAGTAGCTCCTCTTCAGTCCGATACACTGTACTTGCTGAGAACAGAAGCGAGTGCTATTTGCAATGTGTATGGCAATGGGAGCACAATAGTGACTCGTCTTACCAGAAAACAACTCTTGCTCGTGGGACCAGAAACTGCATGTGATTCAACTCCATTTAGGACTGGGAAACAAACTCTAGCTCGCCTTACAAGAAACACACTCTGCTTTTGAGAAAAGAGCACTCTTCTACTCTACTGTGTTTCCTATAGGACCAGAACAGTGAGCTTGCTCAGAACATAAGAACTGTGCTTCCTACACACGGGCCATATCTAGTTCAACTCTGCTTAGCAACCTGACAAGAACAGTAGCTCCTCTTCAGTCCGATACACTGTACTTGCTGGGAACAGACGCGAGTGCTATTTGCACTGTGTATGGCAATGGGAGTGCAATAGTGCCTTTCCTTATCAGAAAACAACTCTTGCTTGTAGGACCAGAAACTGCATGTGATTCTACTCCATTTAGGACTGGGAAACAAACGCTAGCTCGCCTTACAAGAAACACACTCTGCTTTAGAGAAAAGAGCACTCTTCTACTCTACTGTGTTTCCTATTGGTTCCAAACAGTGAGCTTGCTCAGAACAAAAGAACTGTGCTTCCTATATACGGGACATATCTAGTTCAACTCTGCTTACGAAACTGACAAGAACAGTAGCTCCTATTCAGTCCAATACACTGTACTTGCTGGGAACAGACGCGAGTGCTATTTGCACTGTGCATGGCATTTGGAGCGCAATAGTGACTCTTCTTACCAGAAAACAACTCTTGCTCATAGGACCAAAAACTGCATGTGACTCAACTCCAATTAGGACTGGGAAACAAACACGAGCTCGCCTTACAAGAAACACACTCTGCTTTAGAGAAAAGAGCACTCTTCTACTCTACTGTGTTTCCTATAGGGCCAGAACAGTGAGATTGCTCAGAACATAATAACTGTGCTTCCTAGACACACGGGCCATATCTACTTAAACTCTGCTTAGGAAACTGACAAGAACAGTAGCTCCTCTTCAGTCCGATACACTGTACTTGCTGAGAACAGACGCGAGTGCTATTTGCAATGTGTATGGCAATGGGAGCACAATAGTGACTCGTCTTACCAGAAAACAACTCTTGCTTGTGGGACCAGAAACTGCATGTGACTCAACTCCATTTAGGACTGGGAAACAAACGCTAGCTCGCCTTACAAGAAACACACTCTGCTTTTGAGAAAAGAGCACTCTTGTACTCTACTGTGTTTCCTATGGGGTCTGAACAGTGAGCTTGCTCAGAACAAAAGAACTGTGCTTCCTACACACACGGCCATATCTAGTTCAATTCTGCTTAGGAACCTGACAAGAACAGTAGATCCTCTTCAGTCCAATACACTGTACTTGCTGGGAACAGACGCCAGGGCTATTTGTCCTGTGTATGGAAATGGCAGCCCAATAGTGACTCTTCTTACCATAAAACAACTCTTGCTCATAGGACCAGAAACTGCATGTGATTCAACTCCATTTACTACTGGGAAACAAACGCTAGCTCGCCTTACAAGAAACACACTCTGCTTTAGAGAAAAGAGCACTCTTCTACTCTACTGTGTTTCCTATGGGCTCCAAAGAGTGAGCTTGCTCAGAACAAAAGAACTGAGCTTCCTACACACGGGCCATATCTAGTTCAACTCTGCTTAAGAAACTGACAAGAACAGTAGCTTCTATTCAGTCCAATACACTGTACTTGCTGGGAACAGACGCGAGTGCTATTTGCACTGTGTATGGCATTTGGAGCGCAATAGTGACTCTTCTTATCAGAAAACAACTCTTGCTCGTAGGACAAAAAACTGCCTGTGACTCAACTCCATTTAGGACTGTGAAACAAACGCGAGCTCGCCTTACAAGAAACACACTCTGCTTTAAAGAAAAGAGCAGTCTTCTACTCTACTGTGTTTCCTATAAGGCCAGA
>NW_026736878.1:0-56762 GCF_949786415.1 Peromyscus eremicus | reverse complement strand
CTGAAGAGGAGCTACTGTTCTTGTCATTTTCCTAAGCAGAGTTGAATTAGATATGGCGCGAGTGTGTAGGAAGCACAGTTCTTTTGTTCTGAGCAAGCTCACTATTTTGGCCCTATAGGAAACACAGGAGAGTAGAATAGTGCTTATTTCTCAAAAGCACAGTGTATTTCTTGTAAGGCGAGCTAGCGTTTGTTTCCCAGTCCTAAATGGAGTTGAATCACATGCAGTTTCAGGTACTACAAGCAAGAGTTGTTTTCTGGTAAGGAAAGTCACTCTTGCGCTCCCATTGCCATACACAGTGCAAATAGCACTCGCGTCTGTTCCCAGCAAGTACAGAGTATTGGACTGAAGAGAAGCTACTGTTCTTGTCAATTTCCTAAGCGGAGTAGAACTAGATATGACTTCTGTGTGTAGGAAGCACAAATCTTTTGTTCTGGGCAGGCTCACTGTTTGGACCCCATAGGAAACACAGTAGAGAAGATGTGTGCCCTATTCTCAAAAGCAGAGCGTGTTTCTTGTAAGGCAAGCTAGCGTTTGTTTCCCAGTCCTAAGTGGATTGAATCAAATGCAGTTTCTGGTCCTAAGAGCAAGAGTTGTTTTCTGGCAAGAAGAGTCACTATTGTACCCCCTTGCCGTACACAGTGCAAATAGAACTCGCGTCTGTTCCCAGTAAGTACAGACTGAAGAGGAGCTACTGTTCTCATCAGTTTCCTAAGCAGAGTTGAACTAGATATGGACCGTGTGTGTAGGAAGCGCATTTCTTTTGTTCTGAGCAAGCTCACTGTTCAAGCCCTATAGGAAACACAGTAAAGTAGAAGTGTGCTCTTTTCTCAAAAGCAGAGTGTGTTTCTTGTAAGGCGAGCTAGCGTTTGTTTCCCAGTCCTAAATGGAGTTGAATCAAATGCAGTTTTTGGTCCTACGAGCAAGAGTTGTTTTCTGGTAAGAAGAGTCACTGTTGTGCTCCCATTGCCATACACAGTACAAATAGCACTCGTGTCTTTTCCCAGCAAGTACAATGTATTGGACTGAAGAGGAGCTACTGTTCTTGTCAGTTTCCTAAGCAGAGTTGAACTAGATATGGCCCGTGTGTGTAGGAAGCACAGTTCTTTTGTTCTGAGCAAGCTCACTGTTCGAACCCCATAGGAAACACAGTAGAGTAGAAGAGTGCTCTTTTCTCAAAAGCAGAGTGTGTTTCTTGTAAGGTGAGCTGGCGTTTTTTTCCCAGTCCTAAATGGAGTTGAATCACATGCAGTTTAAGGTCCTACGAACAAGAGCTGTTTTCTGGTAAGGAAAGTCACTATTGCGCTCCCATTGTCATACACAGGGCAAATAGCACTGGTGTCTGTTCCCAGCAAGTACAGTGTACTGGACTGAAGAGGATCTATTGTTCTTGTCAGTTTCCTAAGGAGAATTGAACTAGATATGGCCCGTGTGTGTAGGAAGCACAGTTCTTTGGTAATCAGCAAGCTCACTGTTCTGGCCCTATAGGAAACACAGTAGAGTAGAAGAGTGCTCTTTCCACAAAAGCAGAGTGTGTTTCTTGAAAGTCGAGCTAGCGTTTGTTTCCCAGTCCTAAATGTAGTTGAATCACATGCAGGTTCTGGTCCTACGAGCAATAGTTGTTTTGTGGTAAGAAGAGTCACTATTGCGTTCCCATTGTCATACATTGTGCAAAAAGCACTGGCGTCTGTTGCAGCAAGTACAGTGTATTGGACTGAAGAGGATCTACTGTTTTTGTCAGTTTCCTAAGCAGAATTGAACTAGATATGGCCGTGTGTAGGAAGCACAGTTCTTTTGTTCTGAGCAAGCTCACTGTTCTGGCGCTATAGAAAACACAGCAGAGTAGAAGAGTGCTGTTTTCTCAAAAGCAGAGTGTGTTTCTTGTAAGGCGAGCTAGCGTTTGTTTCCGAGTTCTAAATGGAGTTGAATCACATGCAGTTTTTGGGCCTACACGCAAGAGTTGTTTTCTCGTAAGGAAAATCACTATTTTCCTCCCATTGCCATACACAGTGCAAATAGCACTCGCATCTTTTCCCAGCAAGTAGACTGTATTGGGCTGAAGAGGCCCTACTGTTCTTGTCATTTTCCTAAGCAGAGTTGAATTAGATATGGCACGAGTGTGTAGGAAGCACATTTCTTTTGTTTTCTGCAAGCTCACTGTTCGGACCACATAGAAAACACAGTAGAGTTGAAGAGTGCACTTTCCTCAAAAAGAAGAGTATGTTTCTTGTAAGGCGAGCTAGCGTTTGTTTCCCAGTCCTAAATGGAGTTGAATGACATTCAGTTTCGGGTCCTACGAGCAAGAGTTGTTTTGTGGTAAGAAGAGTAACTATTGCGCTCCCATTGCTGTACACAGTGCAAATAGCACTCGTGTATGTTCCCAGCAAGTACAGTGTATTGGACTGAAGAGGAGCTACTGTTCTCGTCAGTTTCCTAAGCAAAGTTGAACTAGACATGGCCCGTGTGTGTAGGAAGCACAGTTCTTTTTTTCTGAGCAAGCTCACTGTTCTGGCCCTATAGGAAACACAGTAGAGTAGAAGAGTGCTCTTTTCTCAAAGGCTGAGTGATTTTCTTGTAAGGCGAGCTAGCGTTTGTTTCCCAGTCCTAATTGGAGTTGAATCACATGCAGTTTCTGGTCCTACAAGCAAGAGTTGTTTTCTGGTAAGAAGAGTCACTATTGAGCTCCCATTGTCATACACAGGGCAAATAGCACTGGCTTCTGTTCCCAGCATGTACAGTGTGTTGGACTGAAGAGGATCTACTGGTCTTGTCAGGTTCCTAACCAGAGCTGAACTAGATATGGCCCATGTGTGTAGGAAGCACAGTTCTTTGTACTCAGAAAACTCACTGTTCTGGCCCTATAGGAAACACAGTAGAGTAGAAGCGTGCTCTTTCCTCAAAAGCAGAGTGTGTTTCTTGTAAGGTGAGCTAGCGTTTGTTTCCCAGTTCTAAATGGAGTTGAAACCCATCAGTTTCAGGTCCTACGAGCAAGAGTTGTTTTCTGGTAAGGAAAGTCACTATTGTGCTCCCATTGCCATACACAGTGCAAATAGAACTCGCATCTATTCCCAGCAAATACAGTGTATTGGACTGAAGAGGAGCTACTGTTCTTGTCAGTTTCCTAAGCAGAGTTGAACTAGATATGACCCGTGTGTGTAGGAAGCACAGTTCTTCTGTTCTGAGCAAGCTCACTGTTTGGACCCCATAGGAAACACAGTAGAGTAGATGTGTGCCCTATTCTCAAAAGCAGAATGTGTTTCTTGTAAGGAAAGGTAGCGTTTGTTTCCCAATCCTAAATGGAGTTGAATCACATGCAGTTTCTGGTCCTAAGAGCAAGAGTTGTTTTGTGGTAAGAAGAGTCACTATTGCGCTCCCATTGTCATACACAGGGCAAATAGCACTGGCGTCTGCTCCCAGCAAGTACAGTGTATTGGTCTGAAAAGGAGCTACTGTTCTTGTCAGTTTCCTAAGCAGAATTGATGTAGATATGGCCCGTGTGTGTAGGAAGCACAGTTCTTTTGTTCTGAGCAAGCTCACTGTTCTGGCCCTATAGGAAACACAGTAGAGTAGAAAAGTGCTCTTTTCTCAAAAGCAGAGTGTGTTTCTTGTAAGTCGAGCTAGCGTTTGTTTCTCAGTCCTAAATGGAGTTGAATCAAATGCAGTTTTGGTCCTTCGAGCAAGAGTTGTTTTCTGGTAAGAAGAGTCACTATTGCGCTCCCATTGCCATACACAGTACAAATAGCACTCGCGTCTGTTCCCAGCAAGTACAGTGTATTGGTCTGAAGAGGAGCTACTGTTCTTGTAAGTTTCCTAAGCAGAGTTGAACTAGATATGGCCCGTGTGTGTAGTAAGCACAGTCCTTTTGTTCTGAGCAAGCTCACTCTTCAAACCACATAGGAAACACAGTAGAGTAGAAGAGTGCTCTTTTCTGAAAAGCATAGTGTGTTTCTTGTAAGGCGAGCTAGCGTTTTTTTCCCAGTCCTAAATGGAGTTGAAATACACATGCAGTTTCTGGTCCTACGAGCAAGAGTTGTTTTCTGGTTAGAAGAGTCACTATTGCGCTCCCTTTGCCATACACAGTGCAAATAGTCCTGGTGTCTGTTCCGAGCAAGTACAGTGTATTGGACTGAAGAGGAGCTACTGTTCTTGTCAGTTTCCTAATCAGAGTTGAACTAGATATCGCCCGTGTGTGTAGGAAGCACAGTTCTTTTGTTCTGAGCAAGCTCACTGTTCTGGCCCTATAGGAAACACAGTAGAGTAGAAGAGTGCTCTTTTCTAAAAAGCAGAGTGTGTTTCTTGTAAGGCGAGCTAGCGTTTGTTTCCCAGTCCTAAATTTAGCTGAATCACATGCAGTTTCTGGTCCAAAGAGCAAGAGTTGTTTTCTGGTAAGAAGAGTCACTATTGCGCTCCCTTTGCCATTCACAGTGCAAATAGCCCTCGCGTCTGTTCCCAGCAAGTACAGTGTATTGGACTGAAGAGGAGCTACTGTTCTTCTGAGTTTCGTAAACAGAGTTGAACTAGATATGGCAAGTGTGTGTAGGAAGCACAGTTCTTTTGTTCTCTGCAAGCTCACTGTTCGGACCCCATAGGAAACACAGTAGAGTAGAAGAGTGCTCTTTTCTCAAAAGCAGAGTGTGTTTCTTGTAAGGCGAGCTTGGGTTTGTTTCCCAGTCCTAAATGGAGTTGAATCAAACGCAGTTTTTTGTCCTACTAGCAAGAGTTGTTTTCTGGTAAGAAGAGTCACTATTGCGCTCTCTTTGCCATACACAGTGCAAATAGCACTCGCGTCTGTTCCCAGCAAGTACAGTGTATTGGACTGAAGAGTAGCTACTGTTCTTGTGTTTCCTAAGCAGAGTTGAACTAGATATGGCCATATTTGTAGGAAACACAGTTCTTTTGTTCTGAGCAAGCTCACTGTTCTGGTCCGATAGAAAACACAGTAGAGTGGAAGAGTGCTCTTTTCTCAAAAGCAGAGTGTGTTTCTTGTAAGGCGAGCTAGCGTTTGTTTCCTAGTCCTAAATGGAGTTGAATCACATGCAGTTTCTGGTACTACTAGCAAGAGTTGTTTTCTGGTAAGAAGAGTCACTATTGTGCTCCCATTGTCATTCAAAGTGCAAATAGCACTGGCGTCTGTTCCCAGCAAGTACAGCGTATTGGACTGAAGAGGATCTACTATTCTGGTCAGTTTCCTAAGCAGAGTTGAACTAGATATGGCCGGTGTGTGTAGGAAGCACGGTTCTTTTGTTCTGAGCAAGCTCACTGTTAGGACCCCATAGGAAACACAGTAGAGTAGAAGTGTGCCCTTTTCTCAAAGAAGAGCGTGTTTCTTGTAAGGCGACCTAGTGTTTTTTTCCCAGTCCTAAGTGGAGTTGAATCACATGCAGTTTCTGGTCCTAAGAGCAAGAGTTGTTTTCTGATAAGAAGAGTCACTATTGCGCTCCCTTTGCCATACACAGTGCAAATAGCACTCGCGTCTGTTCCCAGCAAGTAGAGTGTATTGGACGGGAGAAAGGATACTGTTCTTGTCAGTTTCCTAAGCAGAGTTGAACTAGATATGGCCCGTGTGTGTAGGAAGCACAGCTCTTTTGTTCTGAGCAAGCTCCCTGTTCGGACACCATAGGAAACACAGTAGAGTAGAATAGTGCTCTTTCCTCAAAAGCAGATTTTGTTTCTTGTAAGGCGAGCTAGCGTTTGTTTCCCAGTCCTAAATTGACTTGAATCACATGCAGTTTTTGGTCTTACACGCAAGAGTTTCTTTCAAGTAAGGAAAGACACTATTGTGCTCCCATTGCCATACACAGTGCAAATAGCACTCGCGTCTGTTCCCAGCAAGTATAGTGTATTGGACTGAAGAGGAGCTAATTCTCTTGTCAGTTTCCTAAGCAGAGTTGAACTAGATATGGCCCGGATGTAGGAAGCACAGTTCTTTTGTTCTGAGCAAGCTCACTGTTCGGACCCCATAAGAAACACAGTAGAGTAGAAGAGTGCTCTTTTCTCAAAAGCAGAGTGTGTTTCTTGTAAGGCGAGCTAGCGTTTGTTTCCCAGTCCTAAATGGAGTTGAATCCCATGCAGTTTCTGGTCCTATGAGCAAGAGATGTTTTCTGGTAAGAAGAGTCACTATTGTGCTCCCATTGCTGTACACAGTGCAAATAGCACTCGTGTCTGTTGCCAGCAAATACAGTGTATTGGACTGAAGAGGAGCTACTGTTCTTGTCAGTTTCCTAAGCAGAGTTGAACTAGATATGGCCCGTGTGTGTAGGAAGCACAGTTCTTTTGTTCTGAGCAAGCACACTCTTCAAACCACATAGGAAACACAGTAGAGTAGAAGAGTGCTCTTTTCTGAAAAGCATAGTGTGTTTCTTGTAAGGCGAGCTAGCGTTTTTTTCCCAGTCCTAAATGAAGTTCAAATACACATGGAGTTTCTGGTCCTACGAGCAAGAGTTGTTTTCTGGTAAGAAGAGTCACTATTGCACTCCCATTGCCGTACACAGTGCAAATGGCACTGGTGTCTGTTCCCAGCAAGTACAGTGTATTGGAATGAAGAGGAGATAATGTTCTCTTCAGTTTCCAAAGCAGAGTTGAACTAGATATCGCCCGTGTGTGTAGGAAGCACAGTTCTTTTGTTCTGAGCAAGCTCACTGTTCTGGCACTATAGGAAACACAGTAGAGTATAAGAGTGCTCTTTTCTAAAAAGCAGAGTGTGTTTCTCGTAAGGCGAGCTAGCGTTTGTTTCCCAGTCCTAAATGGAGCTGAATCACATGCAGTTTCTGGTCCTATGAGCTAGAGTTGTTTTCTGGTAAGAAGAGTCACTATTGTGCTCCCATTGTCATACACAGGGCAAATAGCACTGGCTTCTGTTCCCAGCATGTACAGTGTATTGGAATGAAGAGGATCTACTGTTCTTGTCAGTTTCCTAAGCAGAATTGAACTAGATATGGCCCGTGTGTGTAGGAAGCAAAGTTCTTTTGTTCTGAGCAAGCTCACTGTTCTGGCCCTATAGGAAACACATTAGAGTAGAAGAGTGCTCTTTTCTCAAAATCAGAGTGTGTTTCTTGTAAGGCGAGCTAGCGTTTGTTTCCCAGTCCTAAATGGAGTTCAATCACATGCAGTTTTTGGTTCTACGAGCAAGAGTTGTTTTCTGGTAAAGAAGAGTCACTATTGCAATCCCATTGCCATACACAGTACAAATAGCTCTCGCGTCTGTTCCCAGCAAGTACAGTGTATTGGACTGAAGAGGAGCTACTGTTCTTGTCAGTTTCCTAAGCAGAGTTGAACTACATATGACCCGTGTGTGTAGGAAGCACAGTTCTTCTGTTCTGAGCAAACTCACTGTTTGGACCCCATAGGAAACACAGTAGAGTAGATGTGTGTCCTATTCTCAAAAGCAGAATGTGTTTCTTGTAAGGCGAGCTAGCGTTTGTTTCCCAATTCTAAATGGAGTTGAATCACATGCAGTTTCTAGTCCTACGAGCAATAGTTGTTTTGTGGTAAGAAGAGTCACTATTGCGCTCCCATTGTCATTCACAGGGCAAATAGCACTGGTGTCTGTTCCCAGCAAGTACAGTGTATTGGACTGAAGAGGATCTACTGTTCTTGTCAGTTTCCTAAGGAGAATTGAACTAGATATGGCCCGTGTGTGTAGGAAGCACAGTTCTTTGGTAATCAGCAAGCTCACTGTTCTGGCCCTATAGGGAACACAGTAGAGTAGAAGAGTGCTCTTTCCACAAAAGCAGAGTGTGTTTCTTGAAAGTCGAGCTAGCGTTTGTTTCCCAGTCCTAAATGTAGTTGAATCACATGCAGGTTCTGTTCCTATGAGCAAGAATTGTTTTGTGGTAAGAAGAGTCACTATTGCGTTCCCATTGTCATACATTGTGCAAAAAGCACTGGCGTCTGTTGCAGCAAGTACAGTGTATTGGACTGAAGAGGATCTACTGTTCTTGTCAGTTTCCTAAGCAGAATTGAACTAGATATGGCCGTGTGTAGGAAGCACAGTTCTTTTGTTCTGAGCAAGCTCACTGTTCTGGCGCTATAGGAAACACAGTAGAGTAGAAGAGTGCTGTTTTCTCAAAAGCAGAGTGTGTTTCTTGTAAGGCGAGCTAGCGTTTGTTTCCGAGTTCTAAATGGAGTTGAATCACATGCAGTTTTTGGTCCTACACGCAAGAGTTGTTTTCTCGTAAGGAAAATCACTATTTTCCTCCCATTGCCATACACAGTGCAAATAGCACTCGCATCTTTTCCCAGCAAGTAGAGTGTATTGGGCTGAAGAGGCCCTACTGTTCTTGTCATTTTCTATGCAGAGTTGAATTAGATATGGCGCGAGTGTGTAGGAAGCACATTTCTTTTGTTTACAGCAAGCTCACTGTTCGGACCCTGTAGAAAACACAGTAGAGTTGAAGAGTGCACTTTCCTCAAAAAGAAGAGTATGTTTCTTGTAAGGCGAGCTAGCGTTTGTTTCCCAGTCCTAAATGGAGTTGAATGACATTCAGTTTCGGGTCCTATGAGCAAGAGTTGTTTTGTGGTAAGAAGAGTAACTATTGCGCTCCCATTGCTGTACACAGTGCAAATAGCACTCGCGTATGTTCCCAGCAAGTACAGTGTATTGGACTGAAGAGGAGCTACTGTTCTCGTCAGTTTCCTAAGCAAAGTTGAACTAGACATGGCCCGTGTGTGTAGGAAGCACAGTTCTTTTCTTCTGAGCAAGCTCACTGTTCTGGCCCTATAGGAAACACAGTAGAGTAGAAGAGTGCTCTTTTCTCAAAAGCAGAGTGATTTTCTTGTAAGGCGAGCTAGCGTTTGTTTCCCAGTCCTAATTGGAGTTGAATCACATGCAGTTTCTGGTCCTACAAGCAAGAGTTGTTTTCTGGTAAGGAAAGTCACTATTGTGCTCCCATTGCCATACACAGTGCAAATAGAACTCGCATCTATTCCCAGCAAGTACAGTGTATTGGACTGAAGAGGAGCTACTGTTCTTGTCAGTTTCCTAAGCAGAGTTGAACTAGATATGACCCGTGTGTGTAGGAAGCACAGTTCTTCTGTTCTGAGCAAGCTCACTGTTTGGACCCCATAGGAAACACAGTAGAGTAGATGTGTGCCCTATTCTCAAAAGCAGAATGTGTTTCTTGTAAGGAAAGGTAGCGTTTGTTTCCCAATCCTAAATGGAGTTGAATCACATGCAGTTTCTGGTCCTAAGAGCAAGAGTTGTTTTGTGGTAAGAAGAGTCACTATTGCGCTCCCATTGTCATACACAGGGCAAATAGCACTGGCGTCTGCTCCCAGCAAGTACAGTGTATTGGTCTGAAAAGGAGCTACTGTTCTTGTCAGTTTCCTAAGCAGAATTGAACTAGATATGGCCCGTGTGTGTAGGAAGCACAGTTCTTTTGTTCTGAGCAAGCTCACTGTTCTGGCCCTATAGGAAACACAGTAGAGTAGAAAAGTGCTCTATTCTCAAAAGCAGAGTGTGTTTCTTGTAAGTCGAGCTAGCGTTTGTTTCTCAGTCCTAAATGGAGTTGAATCCAATGCAGTTTTGGTCCTTCGAGCAAGAGTTGTTTTCTGGTAAGAAGAGTCACTATTGCGCTCCCATTGCCACACACAGTACAAATAGCACTCGCGTTTGTTTAACGCAAGTACAGTGTATTGGTCTGAAGAGGAGCTACTGTTCTTGTAAGTTTCCTAAGCAGAGTTGAACTAGATATGGCCCGTGTGTGTAGTAAGCACAGTCCTTTTGTTCTGAGCAAGCTCACTCTTCAAACCACATAGGAAACACAGTAGAGTAGAAGAGTGCTCTTTTCTGAAAAGCATAGTGTGTTTCTTGTAAGGCGAGCTAGCGTTTTTTTCCCAGTCCTAAATGGAGTTGAAATACACATGCAGTTTCTGGTCCTACGAGCAAGAGTTGTTTTCTGGTTAGAAGAGTCACTATTGCGCTCCCTTTGCCATACACAGTGCAAATAGTCCTGGTGTCTGTTCCGAGCAAGTACAGTGTATTGGACTGAAGAGGAGCTACTGTTCTTGTCAGTTTCCTAATCAGAGTTGAACTAGATATCGCCCGTGTGTGTAGGAAGCACAGTTCATTGTTCTGAGCAAGCTCACTGTTCTGGCCCTATAGGAAACACAGTAGAGTAGAAGAGTGCTCTTTTCTAAAAAGCAGAGTGTGTTTCTTGTAAGGCGAGCTAGCGTTTGTTTCCCAGTCCTAAATGGAGCTGAATCACATGCAGTTTCTGGTCCAAAGAGCAAGAGTTGTTTTCTGGTAAGAAGAGTCACTATTGCGCTCCCTTTGCCATTCACAGTGCAAATAGCCCTCGCGTCTGTTCCCAGCAAGTACAGTGTATTGGACTGAAGAGGAGCTACTGTTCTTCTGAGTTTCGTAAGCAGAGTTGAACTAGATATGGCAAGTGTGTGTAGGAAGCTCAGTTCTTTTGTTCTCAGCAAGCTCACTGTTCGGACACCATAGGAAACACAGTAGAGTAGAAGAGTGCTCTTTTCTCAAAAGCAGAGTGTGTTTCTTGTAAGGCGAGCTTGGGTTTGTTTCCCAGTCCTAAATGGAGTTGAATCAAACGCAGTTTTTTGTCCTACTAGCAAGAGTTGTTTTCTGGTAAGAAGAGTCACTATTGCGCTCTCTTTGCCATACACAGTGCAAATAGCACTCGCGTCTGTTCCCAGCAAGTACAGTGTATTGGACTGAAGAGTAGCTACTGTTCTTGTGTTTCCTAAGCAGAGTTGAACTAGATATGGCCATATTTGTAGGAAACACAGTTCTTTTGTTCTGAACAAGCTCACTGTTCTGGTCCGATAGAAAACACAGTAGAGTGGAAGAGTGCTCTTTTCTCAAAAGCAGAGTGTGTTTCTTGTAAGGCGAGCTAGCATTTGTTTCCCAGTCCTAAATGGAGTTCAAATACACATGCAGTTTCTGGTCCTATGAGCTAGAGTATTTCTGGTAAGAAGAGTCACTAATGAGCTCCCTTTGACATACACAGTGCAAACAGCCCTTGCGTCTGTTCCCAGCAAGTACAGTGTATTGGACTGAAGAGGAGCTACTATTCTTGTCAGTTTCCTAAGCAGAGTTGAACTAGATATGGCCCGTGTGTGTAGGAAGCACAGTTCTTTTGCTCTCAGCAAGCTCACTGTTCGGACCCCATAGAAAACACAGTAGAGTAGAAGAGTGCTCTTTTCTCAAAAGCAGAGTGTGTTTCTTGTAAGGCGAACTGGCGTTTGTTTCCCAGTCCTAAATGGAGTAGAATAACATGCAGTTTCTGGTCCTACGAGCAAGAGTTTTTTCTGGTAATAAGAGTAACTGTTGCGCTCCCATTGTCATACACAGGGCAAATAGCACTGGCGTCTGTTCCCAGCAAGTACAGTGTATTGGGCTGAAGAGGAGCTACTGTTGTTGTCATTTTCCTAAGCGGAGTTGAATTGGATATGGCGCGAGTGTGTAGGAAGCACAGTTCTTTTGTTCTCAGCAAGCTCACAATTCGGACCCCATAGAAAACACAGTAGAGTTGAAGAGTGCACTTTACTCAAAAAGAAGAGTATGTTTCTTGTAAGGCAAGCTAGCGTTTGTTTCCCAGTCCTAAACGTAGTTGAATGACATTCAGTTTCTTGTCCTACGAGCAAGAGTTGTTTTCTGGTAAGAAGAGTAACTATTGCGCTCCCATTGCTGTACACAGTGCAAATAGCACTCGCGTATGTTCCCAGCAAGTACAGTGAATTGGACTGAAGAGGAGCTACTGTTCTCGTCAGTTTGCTAAGCAGAGTTGAACTAGATATGGCCCGTGTGTGTAGGAAGCACAGTTCTTTTCTTCTGAGCAAGCTCGCTGTACTGGCCCTATAGGAAACACATTAGAGTAGAAGAGTGCTCTTTTCTCCAAAGGATAGTGTGTTTCTTGTAAGGCGAGCTAGCGTTTGTTTCCCAGTCCTAAATGGAGTTGAATCACATGCAGTTTCTGGTCCTATGAGCAAGAGTTGTTTTCTGGTAAGAAGAGTCACTATTGTGCTCCCATTGTCATACACAGGGCAAATAGCACTCGCGTCTGTTCCCAGCAAGTACAGTGTATTGGACTGAAGAGGATCTACTGTTCTTGTCAGTTTCCTAAGGAGAATTGAACTAGATATGGCCCGTGTGTGTAGGAAGCACAGTTCTTTGGTAATCAGCAAGGACACTGTTCTGGCCCTATAGGAAACACAGTAGAGTAGAAGAGTGCTCTTTCCACAAAAGCAGAGTGTGTTTCTTGAAAGTCGAGCTAGCGTTTGTTTCCCAGTCCTAAATGTAGGTAAATCACATGCAGGTTCTGGTCCTATGAGCAAGAATTGTTTTGTGGTAAGAAGAGTCACTATTGCGTTCCCATTGTCATACATTGTGCAAAAAGCACTGGCGTCTGTTGCAGCAAGTACAGTGTATTGGACTGAAGAGGCCCTACTGTTCTTGTCATTTTCCTAAGCAGAGTTGAATTAGATATGGCGCGAGTGTGTAGGAAGCACATTTCTTTTGTTTTCAGCAAGCTCACTGTTCGGACCCCATAGAAAACACAGTAGAGTTGAAGAGTGCACTTTCCTCAAAAAGAAGAGTATGTTTCTTGTAAGGCGAGCTAGCGTTTGTTTCCCAGTCCTAAATGGAGTTGAATGACATTCAGTTTCGGGTCCTACGAGCAAGAGTTGTTTTGTGGTAAGAAGAGTAACTATTGCGCTCCCATTGCTGTACACAGTGCAAATAGCACTCGCGTATGTTCCCAGCAAGTACAGTGTATTGGACTGAAGAGGAGCTACTGTTCTCGTCAGTTTCCTAAGCAAAGTTGAACTAGACATGGCCCGTGTGTGTAGGAAGCACAGTTCTTTTCTTCTGAGCAAGCTCACTGTTCTGGCCCTATAGGAAACACATTAGAGTAGAAGAGTGCTCTTTTCTCAAAAGGAGAGTGTGTTTCTTGTAAGGCGAGCTAGCGTTTGTTCCCCAGTCCTAATTGGAGTTGAATCACATGCAGTTTCTGGTCCTACAAGCAAGAGTTGTTTTCTGGTAAGAAGAGTCACTATTGAGCTCCCATTGTCATACACAGGGCAAATAGCACTGGCTTCTGTTCCCAGCATGTACAGTGTGTTGGACTGAAGAGGATCTACTGTTCTTGTCAGGTTCCTAACCAGAGCTGAACTAGATATGGCCCATGTGTGTAGGAAGCACAGTTCTTTGTACTCAGAAAACTCACTGTTCTGGCCCTATAGGAAACACAGTAGAGTAGAAGCGTGCTCTTTCCTCAAAAGCAGAGTGTGTTTCTTGTAAGGTGAGCTAGCGTTTGTTTCCCAGTTCTAAATGGAGTTGAAACCCATCAGTTTCAGGTCCTACGAGCAAGAGTTGTTTTCTGGTAAGGAAAGTCACTATTGTGCTCCCATTGCCATACACAGTGCAAATAGAACTCGCATCTATTCCCAGCAAGTACAGTGTATTGGACTGAAGAGGAGCTACTGTTCTTGTCAGTTTCCTAAGCAGAGTTGAACTAGATATGACCCGTGTGTGTAGGAAGCACAGTTCTTCTGTTCTGAGCAAGCTCACTGTTTGGACCCCATAGGAAACACAGTAGAGTAGATGTGTGCCCTATTCTCAAAAGCAGAATGTGTTTCTTGTAAGGAAAGGTAGCGTTTGTTTCCCAATCCTAAATGGAGTTGAATCACATGCAGTTTCTGGTCCTAAGAGCAAGAGTTGTTTTGTGGTAAGAAGAGTCACTATTGCGCTCCCATTGTCATACACAGGGCAAATAGCACTGGCGTCTGCTCCCAGCAAGTACAGTGTATTGGTCTGAAAAGGAGCTACTGTTCTTGTCAGTTTCCTAAGCAGAATTGAACTAGATATGGCCCGTGTGTGTAGGAAGCACAGTTCTTTTGTTCTGAGCAAGCTCACTGTTCTGGCCCTATAGGAAACACAGTAGAGTAGAAAAGTGCTCTATTCTCAAAAGCAGAGTGTGTTTCTTGTAAGTCGAGCTAGCGTTTGTTTCTCAGTCCTAAATGGAGTTGAATCCAATGCAGTTTTGGTCCTTCGAGCAAGAGTTGTTTTCTGGTAAGAAGAGTCACTATTGCGCTCCCATTGCCACACACAGTACAAATAGCACTCGCGTTTGTTTAACGCAAGTACAGTGTATTGGTCTGAAGAGGAGCTACTGTTCTTGTAAGTTTCCTAAGCAGAGTTGAACTAGATATGGCCCGTGTGTGTAGTAAGCACAGTCCTTTTGTTCTGAGCAAGCTCACTCTTCAAACCACATAGGAAACACAGTAGAGTAGAAGAGTGCTCTTTTCTGAAAAGCATAGTGTGTTTCTTGTAAGGCGAGCTAGCGTTTTTTTCCCAGTCCTAAATGGAGTTGAAATACACATGCAGTTTCTGGTCCTACGAGCAAGAGTTGTTTTCTGGTTAGAAGAGTCACTATTGCGCTCCCTTTGCCATACACAGTGCAAATAGTCCTGGTGTCTGTTCCGAGCAAGTACAGTGTATTGGACTGAAGAGGAGCTACTGTTCTTGTCAGTTTCCTAATCAGAGTTGAACTAGATATCGCCCGTGTGTGTAGGAAGCACAGTTCATTGTTCTGAGCAAGCTCACTGTTCTGGCCCTATAGGAAACACAGTAGAGTAGAAGAGTGCTCTTTTCTAAAAAGCAGAGTGTGTTTCTTGTAAGGCGAGCTAGCGTTTGTTTCCCAGTCCTAAATGGAGCTGAATCACATGCAGTTTCTGGTCCAAAGAGCAAGAGTTGTTTTCTGGTAAGAAGAGTCACTATTGCGCTCCCTTTGCCATTCACAGTGCAAATAGCCCTCGCGTCTGTTCCCAGCAAGTACAGTGTATTGGACTGAAGAGGAGCTACTGTTCTTCTGAGTTTCGTAAGCAGAGTTGAACTAGATATGGCAAGTGTGTGTAGGAAGCTCAGTTCTTTTGTTCTCAGCAAGCTCACTGTTCGGACACCATAGGAAACACAGTAGAGTAGAAGAGTGCTCTTTTCTCAAAAGCAGAGTGTGTTTCTTGTAAGGCGAGCTTGGGTTTGTTTCCCAGTCCTAAATGGAGTTGAATCAAACGCAGTTTTTTGTCCTACTAGCAAGAGTTGTTTTCTGGTAAGAAGAGTCACTATTGCGCTCTCTTTGCCATACACAGTGCAAATAGCACTCGCGTCTGTTCCCAGCAAGTACAGTGTATTGGACTGAAGAGTAGCTACTGTTCTTGTGTTTCCTAAGCAGAGTTGAACTAGATATGGCCATATTTGTAGGAAACACAGTTCTTTTGTTCTGAACAAGCTCACTGTTCTGGTCCGATAGAAAACACAGTAGAGTGGAAGAGTGCTCTTTTCTCAAAAGCAGAGTGTGTTTCTTGTAAGGCGAGCTAGCATTTGTTTCCCAGTCCTAAATGGAGTTCAAATACACATGCAGTTTCTGGTCCTATGAGCTAGAGTATTTCTGGTAAGAAGAGTCACTAATGAGCTCCCTTTGACATACACAGTGCAAACAGCCCTTGCGTCTGTTCCCAGCAAGTACAGTGTATTGGACTGAAGAGGAGCTACTATTCTTGTCAGTTTCCTAAGCAGAGTTGAACTAGATATGGCCCGTGTGTGTAGGAAGCACAGTTCTTTTGTTCTCAGCAAGCTCACTGTTCGGACCCCATAGAAAACACAGTAGAGTAGAAGAGTGCTCTTTTCTCAAAAGCAGAGTGTGTTTCTTGTAAAGCGAACTGGCGTTTGTTTCCCAGTCCTAAATGGAGTTGAATAACATGCAGTTTCTGGTCCTACGAGCAAGAGTTTTTTCTGGTAATAAGAGTAACTGTTGCGCTCCCATTGTCATACACAGGGCAAATAGCACTGGCGTCTGTTCCCAGCAAGTACAGTGTATTGGGCTGAAGAGGAGCTACTGTTGTTGTCATTTTCCTAAGCGGAGTTGAATTGGATATGGCGCGAGTGTGTAGGAAGCACAGTTCTTTTGTTCTCAGCAAGCTCACAATTCGGACCCCATAGAAAACACAGTAGAGTTGAAGAGTGCACTTTACTCAAAAAGAAGAGTATGTTTCTTGTAAGGCAAGCTAGCGTTTGTTTCCCAGTCCTAAACGTAGTTGAATGACATTCAGTTTCTTGTCCTACGAGCAAGAGTTGTTTTCTGGTAAGAAGAGTAACTATTGCGCTCCCATTGCTGTACACAGTGCAAATAGCACTCGCGTATGTTCCCAGCAAGTACAGTGTATTGGACTGAAGAGGAGCTACTGTTCTCGTCAGTTTGCTAAGCAGAGTTGAACTAGATATGGCCCGTGTGTGTAGGAAGCACAGTTCTTTTCTTCTGAGCAAGCTCGCTGTACTGGCCCTATAGGAAACACATTAGAGTAGAAGAGTGCTCTTTTCTCAAAAGGAGAGTGTGTTTCTTGTAAGGCGAGCTAGTGTTTGTTTCCCAGTCCTAATTGGAGTTGAATCACATGCAGTTTCTGGTCCTACAAGCAAGAGTTGTTTTCTGGTAAGAAGAGTCACTATTGAGCTCCCATTGTCATACACAGGGCAAATAGCACTGGCTTCTGTTCCCAGCATGTACAGTGTGTTGGACTGAAGAGCATCTACTGTTCTTGTCAGGTTCCTAACCAGAGCTGAACTAGATATGGCCCATGTGTGTAGGAAGCACAGTTCTTTGTACTCAGAAAACTCACTGTTCTGGCCCTATAGGAAACACAGTAGAGTAGAAGCGTGCTCTTTCCTCAAAAGCAGAGTGTGTTTCTTGTAAGGTGAGCTAGCGTTTGTTTCCCAGTTCTAAATGGAGTTGAAACCCATCAGTTTCAGGTCCTACGAGCAAGAGTTGTTTTCTGGTAAGGAAAGTCACTATTGTGCTCCCATTGCCATACACAGTGCAAATAGAACTCGCATCTATTCCCAGCAAGTACAGTGTATTGGACTGAAGAGGAGCTACTGTTCTTGTCAGTTTCCTAAGCAGAGTTGAACTAGATATGACCCGTGTGTGTAGGAAGCACAGTTCTTCTGTTCTGAGCAAGCTCACTGTTTGGACCCCATAGGAAACACAGTAGAGTAGATGTGTGCCCTATTCTCAAAAGCAGAATGTGTTTCTTGTAAGGAAAGGTAGCGTTTGTTTCCCAATCCTAAATGGAGTTGAATCACATGCAGTTTCTGGTCCTAAGAGCAAGAGTTGTTTTGTGGTAAGAAGAGTCACTATTGCGCTCCCATTGTCATACACAGGGCAAATAGCACTGGCGTCTGCTCCCAGCAAGTACAGTGTATTGGTCTGAAAAGGAGCTACTGTTCTTGTCAGTTTCCTAAGCAGAATTGAACTAGATATGGCCCGTGTGTGTAGGAAGCACAGTTCTTTTGTTCTGAGCAAGCTCACTGTTCTGGCCCTATAGGAAACACAGTAGAGTAGAAAAGTGCTCTATTCTCAAAAGCAGAGTGTGTTTCTTGTAAGTCGAGCTAGCGTTTGTTTCTCAGTCCTAAATGGAGTTGAATCCAATGCAGTTTTGGTCCTTCGAGCAAGAGTTGTTTTCTGGTAAGAAGAGTCACTATTGCGCTCCCATTGCCACACACAGTACAAATAGCACTCGCGTTTGTTTAACGCAAGTACAGTGTATTGGTCTGAAGAGGAGCTACTGTTCTTGTAAGTTTCCTAAGCAGAGTTGAACTAAATATGGCCCGTGTGTGTAGGAAGCACAGTTCTTTGGTAATCAGCAAGCACACTGTTCTGGCCCTATAGGAAACACAGTAGAGTAGAAGAGTGCTCTTTCCTCAAAAGCAGAGTGTGTTTCTTGAAAGTCGAGCTAGCGTTTGTTTCCCAGTCCTAAATGTAGGTAAATCACATGCAGGTTCTGGTCCTATGAGCAAGAATTGTTTTGTGGTAAGAAGAGTCACTATTGCGTTCCCATTGTCATACATTGTGCAAAAAGCACTGGCGTCTGTTGCAGCAAGTACAGTGTATTGGACTGAAGAGGATCTACTGTTCTTGTCAGTTTCCTAAGCAGAATTGAACTAGATATGGCCGTGTGTAGGAAGCACAGTTCTTTTGTTCTGAGCAAGCTCACTGTTCTGGCGCTATAGGAAACACAGTAGAGTAGAAGAGTGCTGTTTTCTCAAAAGCAGAGTGTGTTTCTTGTAAGGCGAGCTAGCGTTTGTTTCCGAGTTCTAAATGGAGTTGAATCACATGCAGTTTTTGGTCCTACACGCAAGAGTTGTTTTCTGGTAAGGAAAGTCACTATTGTGCTCCCATTGCCATACACAGTGCAAATAGCACTCGCATCTTTTTCCAGCAAGTAGAGTGTATTGGGCTGAAGAGGCCCTACTGTTCTTGTCATTTTCCTAAGCAGAGTTGAATTAGATATGGCGCGAGTGTGTAGGAAGCACATTTCTTTTGTTTTCAGCAAGCTCACTGTTCGGACCCCATAGAAAACACAGTAGAGTTGAAGAGTGCACTTTCCTCAAAAAGAAGAGTATGTTTCTTGTAAGGCGAGCTAGCGTTTGTTTCCCAGTCCTAAATGGAGTTGAATGACATTCAGTTTCGGGTCCTACGAGCAAGAGTTGTTTTGTGGTAAGAAGAGTAACTATTGCGCTCCCATTGCTGTACACAGTGCAAATAGCACTCGCGTATGTTCCCAGCAAGTACAGTGTATTGGACTGAAGAGGAGCTACTGTTCTCGTCAGTTTCCTAAGCAAAGTTGAACTAGACATGGCCCGTGTGTGTAGGAAGCACAGTTCTTTTCTTCTGAGCAAGCTCACTGTTCTGGCCCTATAGGAAACACAGTAGAGTAGAAGAGTGCTCTTTTCTCAAAAGCAGAGTGATTTTCTTGTAAGGCGAGCTAGCGTTTGTTTCCCAGTCCTAATTGGAGTTGAATCACATGCAGTTTCTGGTCCTACAAGCAAGAGTTGTTTTCTGGTAAGAAGAGTCACTATTGAGCTCCCATTGTCATACACAGGGCAAATAGCACTGGCTTCTGTTCCCAGCATGTACAGTGTGTTGGACTGAAGAGGATCTACTGTTCTTGTCAGGTTCCTAACCAGAGCTGAACTAGATATGGCCCATGTGTGTAGGAAGCACAGTTCTTTGTACTCAGAAAACTCACTGTTCTGGCCCTATAGGAAACACAGTAGAGTAGAAGCGTGCTCTTTCCTCAAAAGCAGAGTGTGTTTCTTGTAAGGTGAGCTAGCGTTTGTTTCCCAGTTCTAAATGGAGTTGAAACCCATCAGTTTCAGGTCCTACGAGCAAGAGTTGTTTTCTGGTAAGGAAAGTCACTATTGTGCTCCCATTGCCATACACAGTGCAAATAGAACTCGCATCTATTCCCAGCAAGTACAGTGTATTGGACTGAAGAGGAGCTACTGTTCTTGTCAGTTTCCTAAGCAGAGTTGAACTAGATATGACCCGTGTGTGTAGGAAGCACAGTTCTTCTGTTCTGAGCAAGCTCACTGTTTGGACCCCATAGGAAACACAGTAGAGTAGATGTGTGCCCTATTCTCAAAAGCAGAATGTGTTTCTTGTAAGGAAAGGTAGCGTTTGTTTCCCAATCCTAAATGGAGTTGAATGACATTCAGTTTCTTGTCCTAAGAGCAAGAGTTGTTTTGTGGTAAGAAGAGTCACTATTGCGCTCCCATTGTCATACACAGGGCAAATAGCACTGGCGTCTGCTCCCAGCAAGTACAGTGTATTGGTCTGAAAAGGAGCTACTGTTCTTGTCAGTTTCCTAAGCAGAATTGAACTAGATATGGCCCGTGTGTGTAGGAAGCACAGTACTTTTGTTCTGAGCAAGCTCACTGTTCTGGCCCTATAGGAAACACAGTAGAGTAGAAAAGTGCTCTTTTCTCAAAAGCAGAGTGTGTTTCTTGTAAGTCGAGCTAGCGTTTGTTTTTCAGTCCTAAATGGAGTTGAATCAAATGCAGTTTTGGTCCTTCGAGCAAGAGTTGTTTTCTGGTAAGAAGAGTCACTATTGTGCTCCCATTGCCATACACAGTACAAATAGCACTCGCGTTTGTTTAACGCAAGTACAGTGTATTGGTCTGAAGAGGAGCTACTGTTCTTGTAAGTTTCCTAAGCAGAGTTGAACTAGATATGGCCCGTGTGTGTAGTAAGCACAGTCCTTTTGTTCTGAGCAAGCTCACTCTTCAAACCACATAGGAAACTCAGTAGAGTAGAAGAGTGCTCTTTTCTGAAAAGCATAGTGTGTTTCTTGTAAGGCGAGCTAGCGTTTTTTTCCCAGTCCTAAATGGAGTTGAAATACACATGCAGTTTCTGGTCCTACGAGCAAGAGTTGTTTTCTGGTTAGAAGAGTCACTATTGCGCTCCCTTTGCCATACACAGTGCAAATAGTTCTGGTGTCTGTTCCGAGCAAGTACAGTGTATTGGACTGAAGAGGAGCTACTGTTCTTGTCAGTTTCCTAATCAGAGTTGAACTAGATATCGCCCGTGTGTGTAGGAAGCACAGTTCATTGTTCTGAGCAAGCTCACTGTTCTGGCCCTATAGGAAACACAGTAGAGTAGAAGAGTGCTCTTTTCTAAAAAGCAGAGTGTGTTTCTTGTAAGGCGAGCTAGCGTTTGTTTCCCAGTCCTAAATGGAGCTGAATCACATGCAGTTTCTGGTCCAAAGAGCAAGAGTTGTTTTCTGGTAAGAAGAGTCACTATTGCGCTCCCTTTGCCATTCACAGTGCAAATAGCCCTCGCGTCTGTTCCCAGCAAGTACAGTGTATTGGACTGAAGAGGAGCTACTGTTCTTCTGAGTTTCGTAAGCAGAGTTGAACTAGATATGGCAAGTGTGTGTAGGAAGCTCAGTTCTTTTGTTCTCAGCAAGCTCACTGTTCGGACACCATAGGAAACACAGTAGAGTAGAAGAGTGCTCTTTTCTCAAAAGCAGAGTGTGTTTCTTGTAAGGCGAGCTTGGGTTTGTTTCCCAGTCCTAAATGGAGTTGAATCAAACGCAGTTTTTTGTCCTACTAGCAAGAGTTGTTTTCTGGTAAGAAGAGTCACTATTGCGCTCTCTTTGCCATACACAGTGCAAATAGCACTCGCGTCTGTTCCCAGCAAGTACAGTGTATTGGACTGAAGAGTAGCTACTGTTCTTGTGTTTCCTAAGCAGAGTTGAACTAGATATGGCCATATTTGTAGGAAACACAGTTCTTTTGTTCTGAACAAGCTCACTGTTCTGGTCCGATAGAAAACACAGTAGAGTGGAAGAGTGCTCTTTTCTCAAAAGCAGAGTGTGTTTCTTGTAAGGCGAGCTAGCATTTGTTTCCCAGTCCTAAATGGAGTTCAAATACACATGTAGTTTCTGGTCCTATGAGCTAGAGTATTTCTGGTAAGAAGAGTCACTAATGAGCTCCCTTTGACATACACAGTGCAAACAGCCCTTGCGTCTGTTCCCAGCAAGTACAGTGTATTGGACTGAAGAGGAGCTACTATTCTTGTCAGTTTCCTAAGCAGAGTTGAACTAGATATGGCCCGTGTGTGTAGGAAGCACAGTTCTTTTGTTCTCAGCAAGCTCACTGTTCGGACCCCATAGAAAACACAGTAGAGTAGAAGAGTGCTCTTTTCTCAAAAGCAGAGTGTGTTTCTTGTAAAGCGAACTGGCGTTTGTTTCCCAGTCCTAAATGGAGTTGAATAACATGCAGTTTCTGGTCCTACGAGCAAGAGTTTTTTCTGGTAATAAGAGTAACTGTTGCGCTCCCATTGTCATACACAGGGCAAATAGCACTGGCGTCTGTTCCCAGCAAGTACAGTGTATTGGGCTGAAGAGGAGCTACTGTTGTTGTCATTTTCCTAAGCGGAGTTGAATTGGATATGGCGCGAGTGTGTAGGAAGCACAGTTCTTTTGTTCTCAGCAAGCTCACAATTCGGACCCCATAGAAAACACAGTAGAGTTGAAGAGTGCACTTTACTCAAAAAGAAGAGTATGTTTCTTGTAAGGCAAGCTAGCGTTTGTTTCCCAGTCCTAAACGTAGTTGAATGACATTCAGTTTCTTGTCCTACGAGCAAGAGTTGTTTTCTGGTAAGAAGAGTAACTATTGCGCTCCCATTGCTGTACACAGTGCAAATAGCACTCGCGTATGTTCCCAGCAAGTACAGTGTATTGGACTGAAGAGGAGCTACTGTTCTCGTCAGTTTGCTAAGCAGAGTTGAACTAGATATGGCCCGTGTGTGTAGGAAGCACAGTTCTTTTCTTCTGAGCAAGCTCGCTGTACTGGCCCTATAGGAAACACATTAGAGTAGAAGAGTGCTCTTTTCTCAAAAGGAGAGTGTGTTTCTTGTAAGGCGAGCTAGCGTTTGTTTCCCAGTCCTAATTGGAGTTGAATCACATGCAGTTTCTGGTCCTACAAGCAAGAGTTGTTTTCTGGTAAGAAGAGTCACTATTGAGCTCCCATTGTCATACACAGGGCAAATAGCACTGGCTTCTGTTCCCAGCATGTACAGTGTGTTGGACTGAAGAGGATCTACTGTTCTTGTCAGGTTCCTAACCAGAGCTGAACTAGATATGGCCCATGTGTGTAGGAAGCACAGTTCTTTGTACTCAGAAAACTCACTGTTCTGGCCCTATAGGAAACACAGTAGAGTAGAAGCGTGCTCTTTCCTCAAAAGCAGAGTGTGTTTCTTGTAAGGTGAGCTAGCGTTTGTTTCCCAGTTCTAAATGGAGTTGAAACCCATCAGTTTCAGGTCCTACGAGCAAGAGTTGTTTTCTGGTAAGGAAAGTCACTATTGTGCTCCCATTGCCATACACAGTGCAAATAGAACTCGCATCTATTCCCAGCAAGTACAGTGTATTGGACTGAAGAGGAGCTACTGTTCTTGTCAGTTTCCTAAGCAGAGTTGAACTAGATATGACCCGTGTGTGTAGGAAGCACAGTTCTTCTGTTCTGAGCAAGCTCACTGTTTGGACCCCATAGGAAACACAGTAGAGTAGATGTGTGCCCTATTCTCAAAAGCAGAATGTGTTTCTTGTAAGGAAAGGTAGCGTTTGTTTCCCAATCCTAAATGGAGTTGAATCACATGCAGTTTCTGGTCCTAAGAGCAAGAGTTGTTTTGTGGTAAGAAGAGTCACTATTGCGCTCCCATTGTCATACACAGGGCAAATAGCACTGGCGTCTGCTCCCAGCAAGTACAGTGTATTGGTCTGAAAAGGAGCTACTGTTCTTGTCAGTTTCCTAAGCAGAATTGAACTAGATATGGCCCGTGTGTGTAGGAAGCACAGTACTTTTGTTCTGAGCAAGCTCACTGTTCTGGCCCTATAGGAAACACAGTAGAGTAGAAAAGTGCTCTTTTCTCAAAAGCAGAGTGTGTTTCTTGTAAGTCGAGCTAGCGTTTGTTTCTCAGTCCTAAATGGAGTTGAATCCAATGCAGTTTTGGTCCTTCGAGCAAGAGTTGTTTTCTGGTAAGAAGAGTCACTATTGCGCTCCCATTGCCATACACAGTACAAATAGCACTCGCGTTTGTTTAACGCAAGTACAGTGTATTGGTCTGAAGAGGAGCTACTGTTCTTGTAAGTATCCTAAGCAGAGTTGAACTAGATATGGCCTGTGTGTGTAGTAAGCACAGTCCTTTTGTTCTGAGCAAGCTCACTCTTCAAACCACATAGGAAACTCAGTAGAGTAGAAGAGTGCTCTTTTCTGAAAAGCATAGTGTGTTTCTTGTAAGGCGAGCTAGCGTTTTTTTCCCAGTCCTAAATGGAGTTGAAATACACATGCAGTTTCTGGTCCTACGAGCAAGAGTTGTTTTCTGGTTAGAAGAGTCACTATTGCGCTCCCTTTGCCATACACAGTGCAAATAGTCCTGGTGTCTGTTCCGAGCAAGTACAGTGTATTGGACTGAAGAGGAGCTACTGTTCTTGTCAGTTTCCTAAGCAGAGTTGAACTAGATATCGCCCGTGTGTGTAGGAAGCACAGTTCTTTTGTTCTGAGCAAGCTCACTGTTCTGGCCCTATAGGAAACACAGTAGAGTAGAAGAGTGCTCTTTTCTAAAAAGCAGAGTGTGTTTCTTGTCAGGCGAGCTAGCGTTTGTTTCCCAGTCCTAAATGGAGCTGAATCACATGCAGTTTCTGGTCCAAAGAGCAAGAGTTGTTTTCTGGTAAGAAGAGTCACTATTGCGCTCCCTTTGCCATTCACAGTGCAAATAGCCCTCGCGTCTGTTCCCAGCAAGTACAGTGTATTGGACTGAAGAGGAGCTACTGTTCTTCTGAGTTTCGTAAGCAGAGTTGAACTAGATATGGCAAGTGTGTGTAGGAAGCTCAGTTCTTTTGTTCTCAGCAAGCTCACTGTTCGGACACCATAGGAAACACAGTAGAGTAGAAAAGTGCTCTTTTCTCAAAAGCAGAGTGTGTTTCTTGTAAGGCGAGCTTGGGTTTGTTTCCCAGTCCTAAATGGAGTTGAATCAAACGCAGTTTTTTGTCCTACTAGCAAGAGTTGTTTTCTGGTAAGAAGAGTCACTATTGCGCTCTCTTTGCCATACACAGTGCAAATAGCACTCGCGTCTGTTCCCAGCAAGTACAGTGTATTGGACTGAAGAGTAGCTACTGTTCTTGTGTTTCCTAAGCAGAGTTGAACTAGATATGGCCATATTTGTAGGAAACACAGTTCTTTTGTTCTGAACAAGCTCACTGTTCTGGTCCGATAGAAAACACAGTAGAGTGGAAGAGTGCTCTTTTCTCAAAAGCAGAGTGTGTTTCTTGTAAGGCGAGCTAGCATTTGTTTCCCAGTCCTAAATGGAGTTCAAATACACATGCAGTTTCTGGTCCTATGAGCTAGAGTTGTTTTCTGGTAAGAAGAGTCACTAATGAGCTCCCTTTGACATACACAGTGCAAACAGCCCTTGCGTCTGTTCCCAGCAAGTACAGTGTATTGGACTGAAGAGGAGCTACTATTCTTGTCAGTTTCCTAAGCAGAGTTGAACTAGATATGGCCCGTGTGTGTAGGAAGCACAGTTCTTTTGTTCTCAGCAAGCTCACTGTTCGGACCCCATAGAAAACACAGTAGAGTAGAAGAGTGCTCTTTTCTCAAAAGCAGAGTGTGTTTCTTGTAAGGCGAACTAGCGTTTGTTTCCCAGTCCTAAATGGAGTTGAATAACATGCAGTTTCTGGTCCTACGAGCAAGAGTTTTTTCTGGTAATAAGAGTAACTGTTGCGCTCCCATTGTCATACACAGGGCAAATAGCACTGGCGTCTGTTCCCAGCAAGTACAGTGTATTGGGCTGAAGAGGAGCTACTGTTGTTGTCATTTTCCTAAGCGGAGTTGAATTGGATATGGCGCGAGTGTGTAGGAAACACAGTTCTTTTGTTCTCAGCAAGCTCACAATTCGGACCCCATAGAAAACACAGTAGAGTTGAAGAGTGCACTTTACTCAAAAAGAAGAGTATGTTTCTTGTAAGGCAAGCTAGCGTTTGTTTCCCAGTCCTAAACGTAGTTGAATGACATTCAGTTTCTTGTCCTACGAGCAAGAGTTGTTTTCTGGTAAGAAGAGTAACTATTGCGCTCCCATTGCTGTACACAGTGCAAATAGCACTCGCGTATGTTCCCAGCAAGTACAGTGTATTGGACTGAAGAGGAGCTACTGTTCTCGTCAGTTTGCTAAGCAGAGTTGAACTAGATATGGCCCGTGTGTGTAGGAAGCACAGTTCTTTTCTTCTGAGCAAGCTCGCTGTACTGGCCCTATAGGAAACACATTAGAGTAGAAGAGTGCTCTTTTCTCAAAAGGAGAGTGTGTTTCTTGTAAGGCGAGCTAGCGTTTGTTTCCCAGTCCTAAATGGAGTTGAATCACATGCAGTTTCTGGTCCTATGAGCAAGAGTTGTTTTCTGGTAAGAAGAGTCACTATTGTGCTCCCATTGTCATACACAGGGCAAATAGCACTCGCGTCTGTTCCCAGCAAGTACAGTGTATTTGACTGAAGAGGATCTACTGTTCTTGTCAGTTTCCTAAGGAGAATTGAACTAGATATGGCCCGTGTGTGTAGGAAGCACAGTACTTTGGTAATCAGCAAGGTCACTGTTCTGGCCCTATAGGAAACACAGTAGAGTAGAAGAGTGCTCTTTCCACAAAAGCAGAGTGTGTTTCTTGAAAGTCGAGCTAGCGTTTGTTTCCCAGTCCTAAATGTAGTTGAATCACATGCAGGTTCTGGTCCTATGAGCAAGAATTGTTTTGTGGTAAGAAGAGTCACTATTGCGTTCCCATTGTCATACATTGTGCAAAAAGCACTGGCGTCTGTTGCAGCAAGTACAGTGTATTGGACTGAAGAGGATCTACTGTTCTTGTCAGTTTCCTAAGCAGAATTGAACTAGATATGGCCGTGTGTAGGAAGCACAGTTCTTTTGTTCTGAGCAAGCTCACTGTTCGGACCCCATAGAAAACACAGTAGAGTTGAAGAGTGCACTTTCCTCAAAAAGAAGAGTATGTTTCTTGTAAGGCGAGCTAGCGTTTGTTTCCCAGTCCTAAATGGAGTTGAATGACATTCAGTTTCGGGTCCTACGAGCAAGAGTTGTTTTGTGGTAAGAAGAGTAACTATTGCGCTCCCATTGCTGTACACAGTGCAAATAGCACTCGCGTATGTTCCCAGCAAGTACAGTGTATTGGACTGAAGAGGAGCTACTGTTCTCGTCAGTTTCCTAAGCAAAGTTGAACTAGACATGGCCCGTGTGTGTAGGAAGCACAGTTCTTTTCTTCTGAGCAAGCTCACTGTTCTGGCCCTATAGGAAACACAGTAGAGTAGAAGAGTGCTCTTTTCTCAAAAGCAGAGTGATTTTCTTGTAAGGCGAGCTAGCGTTTGTTTCCCAGTCCTAATTGGAGTTGAATCACATGCAGTTTCTGTTCCTACAAGCAAGAGTTGTTTTCTGGTAAGAAGAGTCACTATTGAGCTCCCATTGTCATACACAGGGCAAATAGCACTGGCTTCTGTTCCCAGCATGTACAGTGTGTTGGACTGAAGAGCATCTACTGTTCTTGTCAGGTTCCTAACCAGAGCTGAACTAGATATGGCCCATGTGTGTAGGAAGCACAGTTCTTTGTACTCAGAAAACTCACTGTTCTGGCCCTATAGGAAACACAGTAGAGTAGAAGCGTGCTCTTTCCTCAAAAGCAGAGTGTGTTTCTTGTAAGGTGAGCTAGCGTTTGTTTCCCAGTTCTAAATGGAGTTGAAACCCATCAGTTTCAGGTCCTATGAGCAAGAGTTGTTTTCTGGTAAGGAAAGTCACTATTGTGCTCCCATTGCCATACACAGTGCAAATAGAACTCGCATCTATTCCCAGCAAGTACAGTGTATTGGACTGAAGAGGAGCTACTGTTCTTGTCAGTTTCCTAAGCAGAGTTGAACTAGATATGACACGAGTGTGTAGGAAGCACAGTTCTTCTGTTCTGAGCAAGCTCACTGTTTGGACCCCATAGGAAACACAGTAGAGTAGATGTGTGCCCTATTCTCAAAAGCAGAATGTGTTTCTTGTAAGGAAAGGTAGCGTTTGTTTCCCAATCCTAAATGGAGTTGAATCACATGCAGTTTCTGGTACTACTAGCAAGAGTTGTTTTCTGGTAAGAAGAGTCACTATTGTGCTCCCATTGTCATTCAAAGTGCAAATAGCACTGGCGTCTGTTCCCAGCAAGTACAGCGTATTGGACTGAAGAGGATCTACTATTCTGGTCAGTTTCCTAAGCAGAGTTGAACTAGATATGGCCGGTGTGTGTAGGAAGCACGGTTCTTTTGTTCTGAGTAAGCTCACTGTTAGGACCCCATAGGAAACACAGTAGAGTAGAAGTGTGCCCTTTTCTCAAAGCAGAGCGTGTTTCTTGTAAGGCGACCTAGTGTTTTTTTCCCAGTCCTAAGTGGAGTTGAATCACATGCAGTTTCTGGTCCTAAGAGCAAGAGTTGTTTTCTGATAAGAAGAGTCACTATTGTGCTCCCTTTGCCATACACAGTGCAAATAGCACTCGCGTCTGTTCCCAGCAAGTAGAGTGTATTGGACGGAAGAAAGGATACTGTTCTTGTCAGTTTCCTAAGCAGAGTTGAACTAGATATGGCCCGTGTGTGTAGGAAGCACAGCTCTTTTGTTCTGAGCAAGCTCACTGTTCGGACACCATAGGAAACACAGTAGAGTAGAATAGTGCTCTTTCCTCAAAAGCAGATTTTGTTTCTTGTAAGGCGAGCTAGCGTTTGTTTCCCAGTCCTAAATTGACTTGAATCACATGCAGTTTTTGGTCTTACACGCAAGAGTTTCTTTCAAGTAAGGAAAGACACTATTGCGCTCCCATTGCCATACACAGTGCAAATAGCACTCGCGTGTGTTCCCAGCAAGTATAGTGTATTGGACTGAAGAGGAGCTAATTCTCTTGTCAGTTTCCTAAGCAGAGTTGAACTAGATATGGCCCGGATGTAGGAAGCACAGTTCTTTTGTTCTGAGCAAGCTCACTGTTCGGACCCCATAAGAAACACAGTAGAGTAGAAGAGTGCTCTTTTCTCAAAAGCAGAGTGTGTTTCTTGTAAGGCGAGCTAGCGTTTGTTTCCCAGTCCTAAATGGAGTTGAATCCCATGCAGTTTCTGGTCCTACGAGCAAGAGATGTTTTCTGGTAAGAAGAGTCACTATTGTGCTCCCATTGCTGTACACAGTGCAAATAGCACTCGTGTCTGTTGCCAGCAAATACAGTGTATTGGACAGAAGAGGAGCTACTGTTCTTGTCAGTTTCCTAAGCAGAGTTGAACTAGATATGGCCCGTGTGTGTAGGAAGCACAGTTCTTTTGTTCTGAGCAAGCTCACTCTTCAAACCACATAGGAAACACAGTAGAGTAGAAGAGTGCTCTTTTCTGAAAAGCATAGTGTGTTTCTTGTAAGGCGAGCTAGCGTTTTTTTCCCAGGCCTAAATGAAGTTCAAATACACATGGAGTTTCTGGTCCTACGAGCAAGAGTTGTTTTCTGGTAAGAAGAGTCACTATTGCGCTCCCATTGCCGTACACAGTGCAAATGGCACTGGTGTCTGTTCCCAGCAAGTACAGTGTATTAGAATGAAGAGGAGATAATGTTCTCTTCAGTTTCCAAAGCAGAGTTGAACTAGATATCGCCCGTGTGTGTAGGAAGCACAGTTCTTTTGTTCTGAGCAAGCTCACTGTTCTGGCACTATAGGAAACACAGTAGAGTATAAGAGTGCTCTTTTCTAAAAAGCAGAGTGTGTTTCTCGTAAGGCGAGCTAGCGTTTGTTTCCCAGTCCTAAATGGAGCTGAATCACATGCAGTTTCTGGTCCTATGAGCTAGAGTTGTTTTCTGGTAAGAAGAGTCACTATTGTGCTCCCATTGTCATACACAGGGCAAATAGCACTGGCTTCTGTTCCCAGCAAGTACAGTGTATTGGACTGAAGAGGATCTACTGTTCTTGTCAGTTTCCTAAGCAGAATTGAACTAGATGTGTCCCGTGTGTGTAGGAAGCAAAGTTCTTTTGTTCTGAGCAAGCTCACTGTTCTGGCCCTATAGGAAACACATTAGAGTAGAAGAGTGCTCTTTTCTCAAAATCAGAGTGTGTTTCTTGTAAGGCGAGCTAGCGTTTGTTTCCCAGTCCTAAATGGAGTTCAATCACATGCAGTTTTTGGTTCTACGAGCAAGAGTTGTTTTCTGGTAAAGAAGAGTCACTATTGCAATCCCATTGCCATACACAGTACAAATAGCTCTCGCGTCTGTTCCCAGCAAGTACAGTGTATTGGACTGAAGAGGAGCTACTGTTCTTGTCAGTTTCCTAAGCAGAGTTCAACTACATATGGCCTGTGTGTGTAGGAAGCACAGTTCTTTTGTTCTGAGCAAGCTCACTGTTCGAACCCCATAGGAAAAACAGTAGAGTAGATGAGTGCTCTTTCCTCAAAAGCGGAGTGTGTTTCTTGTAAGGCGAGCTAGCATTTGTTTCCCAGTCCTAAATGGAGTTCAAATACACATGCAGTTTCTGGTCCTATGAGCTAGAGTTGTTTTCTGGTAAGAAGAGTCACTAATGAGCTCCCTTTGACATACACAGTGCAAACAGCCCTTGCGTCTGTTCCCAGCAAGTACAGTGTATTGGACTGAAGAGGAGCTACTATTCTTGTCAGTTTCCTAAGCAGAGTTGAACTAGATATGGCCCGTGTGTGTAGGAAGCACAGTTCTTTTGTTCTCAGCAAGCTCACTGTTCGGACCCCATAGAAAACACAGTAGAGTAGAAGAGTGCTCTTTTCTCAAAAGCAGAGTGTGTTTCTTGTAAGGCGAACTAGCGTTTGTTTCCCAGTCCTAAATGGAGTTGAATAACATGCAGTTTCTGGTCCTACGAGCAAGAGTTTTTTCTGGTAATAAGAGTAACTGTTGCGCTCCCATTGTCATACACAGGGCAAATAGCACTGGCGTCTGTTCCCAGCAAGTACAGTGTATTGGGCTGAAGAGGAGCTACTGTTGTTGTCATTTTCCTAAGCGGAGTTGAATTGGATATGGCGCGAGTGTGTAGGAAGCACAGTTCTTTTGTTCTCAGCAAGCTCACTGTTCGGACCCCATAGAAAACACAGTAGAGTTGAAGAGTGCACTTTACTCAAAAAGAAGAGTATGTTTCTTGTAAGGCAAGCTAGCGTTTGTTTCCCAGTCCTAAACGTAGTTGAATGACATTCAGTTTCTTGTCCTACGAGCAAGAGTTGTTTTCTGGTAAGAAGAGTAACTATTGCGCTCCCATTGCTGTACACAGTGCAAATAGCACTCGCGTATGTTCCCAGCAAGTACAGTGTATTGGACTGAAGAGGAGCTACTGTTCTCGTCAGTTTGCTAAGCAGAGTTGAACTAGATATGGCCTGTGTGTGTAGGAAGCACAGTTCTTTTCTTCTGAGCAAGCTTGCTGTACTGGCCCTATAGGAAACACATTAGAGTAGAAGAGTGCTCTTTTCTCAAAAGGAGAGTGTGTTTCTTGTAAGGCGAGCTAGCGTTTGTTTCCCAGTCCTAAATGGAGTTGAATCACATGCAGTTTCTGGTCCTATGAGCAAGAGTTGTTTTCTGGTAAGAAGAGTCACTATTGTGCTCCCATTGTCATACACAGGGCAAATAGCACTCGCGTCTGTTCCCAGCAAGTACAGTGTATTGGACTGAAGAGGATCTACTGTTCTTGTCAGTTTCCTAAGCAGAGTTGAACTAGATATGACTCGTGTGTGTAGGAAGCACAGTTCTTCTGTTCTGAGCAAGCACACTGTTTGGACCCCATAGGAAACACAGTAGAGTAGATGTGTGTCCTATTCTCAAAAGCAGAATGTGTTTCTTGTAAGGCGAGCTAGCGTTTGTTTCCCAATTCTAAATGGAGTTGAATCACATGCAGTTTCTAGTCCTACGAGCAATAGTTGTTTTGTGGTAAGAAGAGTCACTATTGCGCTCCCATTGTCATACACAGGGCAAATAGCACTGGTGTCTGTTCCCAGCAAGTACAGTGTATTGGACTGAAGAGGATCTACTGTTCTTGTCAGTTTCCTAAGGAGAATTGAACTAGATATGGCCCGTGTGTGTAGGAAGCACAGTTCTTTGGTAATCAGCAAGCTCACTGTTCTGGCCCTATAGGAAACACAGTAGAGTAGAAGAGTGCTCTTTCCACAAAAGCAGAGTGTGTTTCTTGAAAGTCGAGCTAGCGTTTGTTTCCCAGTCCTAAATGTAGTTGAATCACATGCAGGTTCTGGTCCTATGAGCAAGAATTGTTTTGTGGTAAGAAGAGTCACTATTGCGTTCCCATTGTCATACATTGTGCAAAAAGCACTGGCGTCTGTTGCAGCAAGTACAGTGTATTGGACTGAAGAGGATCTACTGTTCTTGTCAGTTTCCTAAGCAGAATTGAACTAGATATGGCCGTGTGTAGGAAGCACAGTTCTTTTGTTCTGAGCAAGCTCACTGTTCTGGCGCTATAGGAAACACAGTAGAGTAGAAGAGTGCTGTTTTCTCAAAAGCAGAGTGTGTTTCTTGTAAGGCGAGCTAGCGTTTGTTTCCGAGTTCTAAATGGAGTTGAATCACATGCAGTTTTTGGTCCTACACGCAAGAGTTGTTTTCTCGTAAGGAAAATCACTATTTTCCTCCCATTGCCATACACAGTGCAAATAGCACTCGCATCTTTTCCCAACAAGTAGAGTGTATTGGGCTGAAGAGGCCCTACTGTTCTTGTCATTTTCCTAAGCAGAGTTGAATTAGATATGGCGCGAGTGTGTAGGAAGCACATTTCTTTTGTTTTCAGCAAGCTCACTGTTCGGACCCCATAGAAAACACAGTAGAGTTGAAGAGTGCACTTTCCTCAAAAAGAAGAGTATGTTTCTTGTAAGGCGAGCTAGCGTTTGTTTCCCAGTCCTAAATGGAGTTGAATGACATTCAGTTTCGGGTCCTACGAGCAAGAGTTGTTTTGTGGTAAGAAGAGTAACTATTGCGCTCCCATTGCTGTACACAGTGCAAATAGCACTCGCGTATGTTCCCAGCAAGTACAGTGTATTGGACTGAAGAGGAGCTACTGTTCTCGTCAGTTTCCTAAGCAAAGTTGAACTAGACATGGCCCGTGTGTGTAGGAAGCACACTTCTTTTCTTCTGAGCAAGCTCACTGTTCTGGCCCTATAGGAAACACAGTAGAGTAGAAGAGTGCTATTTTCTCAAAAGCAGAGTGATTTTCTTGTAAGGCGAGCTAGCGTTTGTTTCCCAGTCCTAATTGGAGTTGAATCACATGCAGTTTCTGGTCCTACAAGCAAGAGTTGTTTTCTGGTAAGAAGAGTCACTATTGAGCTCCCATTGTCATACACAGGGCAAATAGCACTGGCTTCTGTTCCCAGCATGTACAGTGTGTTGGACTGAAGAGGATCTACTGTTCTTGTCAGGTTCCTAACCAGAGCTGAACTAGATATGGCCCATGTGTGTAGGAAGCACAGTTCTTTGTACTCAGAAAACTCACTGTTCTGGCCCTATAGGAAACACAGTAGAGTAGAAGCGTGCTCTTTCCTCAAAAGCAGAGTGTGTTTCTTGTAAGGTGAGCTAGCGTTTGTTTCCCAGTTCTAAATGGAGTTGAAACCCATCAGTTTCAGGTCCTACGAGCAAGAGTTGTTTTCTGGTAAGGAAAGTCACTATTGTGCTCCCATTGCCATACACAGTGCAAATAGAACTCGCATCTATTCCCAGCAAGTACAGTGTATTGGACTGAAGAGGAGCTACTGTTCTTGTCAGTTTCCTAAGCAGAGTTGAACTAGATATGACCCGTGTGTGTAGGAAGCACAGTTCTTCTGTTCTGAGCAAGCTCACTGTTTGGACCCCATAGGAAAAACAGTAGAGTAGATGTGTGCCCTATTCTCAAAAGCAGAATGTGTTTCTTGTAAGGAAAGGTAGCGTTTGTTTCCCAATCCTAAATGGAGTTGAATCACATGCAGTTTCTGGTCCTAGAAGCAAGAGTTGTTTTGTGGTAAGAAGAGTCACTATTGCGCTCCCATTGTCATACACAGGGCAAATAGCACTGGCGTCTGCTCCCAGCAAGTACAGTGTATTGGTCTGAAAAGGAGCTACTGTTCTTGTCAGTTTCCTAAGCAGAATTGAACTAGATATGGCCCGTGTGTGTAGGAAGCACAGTTCTTTTGTTCTGAGCTAGCTCACTGTTCTGGCCCTATAGGAAACACAGTAGAGTAGAAAAGTGCTCTATTCTCAAAAGCAGAGTGTGTTTCTTGTAAGTCGAGCTAGCGTTTGTTTCTCAGTCCTAAATGGAGTTGAATCAAATGCAGTTTTGGTCCTTCGAGCAAGAGTTGTTTTCTGGTAAGAAGAGTCACTATTGCGCTCCCATTGCCATACACAGTACAAATAGCACTCGCGTTTGTTTAACGCAAGTACAGTGTATTGGTCTGAAGAGGAGCTACTGTTCTTGTAAGTTTCCTAAGCAGAGTTGAACTAGATATGGCCCGTGTGTGTAGTAAGCACAGTCCTTTTGTTCTGAGCAAGCTCACTCTTCAAACCACATAGGAAACACAGTAGAGTAGTAGAGTGCTCTTTTCTGAAAAGCATAGTGTGTTTCTTGTAAGGCGAGCTAGCGTTTTTTTCCCAGTCCTAAATGGAGTTGAAATACACATGCAGTTTCTGGTCCTACGAGCAAGAGTTGTTTTCTGGTTAGAAGAGTCACTATTGCGCTCCCTTTGCCATACACAGTGCAAATAGTCCTGGTGTCTGTTCCGAGCAAGTACAGTGTATTGGACTGAAGAGGAGCTACTGTTCTTGTCAGTTTCCTAAGCAGAGTTGAACTAGATATCGCCCGTGTGTGTAGGAAGCACAGTTCTTTTGTTCTGAGCAAGCTCACTGTTCTGGCCCTATAGGAAACACAGTAGAGTAGAAGAGTGCTCTTTTCTAAAAAGCAGAGTGTGTTTCTTGTAAGGCGAGCTAGCGTTTGTTTCCCAGTCCTAAATGGAGCTGAATCACATGCAGTTTCTGGTCCAAAGAGCAAGAGTTGTTTTCTGGTAAGAAGATTCACTATTGCGCTCCCTTTGCCATTCACAGTGCAAATAGCCCTCGCGTCTGTTCCCAGCAAGTACAGTGTATTGGACTGAAGAGGAGCTACTGTTCTTCTGAGTTTCGTAAGCAGAGTTGAACTAGATATGGCAAGTGTGTGTAGGAAGCACAGTTCTTTTGTTCTCAGCAAGCTCACTGTTCGGACCCCATAGGAAACACAGTAGAGTAGAAAAGGGCTCTTTTCTCAAAAGCAGAGTGTGTTTCTTGTAAGGCGAGCTTGGGTTTGTTTCCCAGTCCTAAATGGAATTGAATCAAACGCAGTTTTTTGTCCTACTAGCAAGAGTTGTTTTCTGGTAAGAAGAGTCACTATTGCGCTCTCTTTGCCATACACAGTGCAAATAGCACTCGCGTCTGTTCCCAGCAAGTACAGTGTATTGGACTGAAGAGTAGCTACTGTTCTTGTGTTTCCTAAGCAGAGTTGAACTAGATATGGCCATATTTGTAGGAAACACAGTTCTTTTGTTCCGAACAAGCTCACTGTTCTGGTCCGATAGAAAACACAGTAGAGTGGAAGAGTGCTCTTTTCTCAAAAGCAGAGTGTGTTTCTTGTAAGGCGAGCTAGCATTTGTTTCCCAGTCCTAAATGGAGTTCAAATACACATGCAGTTTCTGGTCCTATGAGCTAGAGTTGTTTTCTGGTAAGAAGAGTCACTAATGAGCTCCCTTTGACATACACAGTGCAAACAGCCCTTGCGTCTGTTCCCAGCAAGTACAGTGTATTGGACTGAAGAGGAGCTACTATTCTTGTCAGTTTCCTAAGCAGAGTTGAACTAGATATGGCCCGTGTGTGTAGGAAGCACAGTTCTTTTGTTCTCAGCAAGCTCACTGTTCGGACCCCATAGAAAACACAGTAGAGTAGAAGAGTGCTCTTTTCTCAAAAGCAGAGTGTGTTTCTTGTAAGGCGAACTAGCGTTTGTTTCCCAGTCCTAAATGGAGTTGAATAACATGCAGTTTCTGGTTCTACGAGCAAGAGTTTTTTCTGGTAATAAGAGTAACTGTTGCGCTCCCATTGTCATACACAGGGCAAATAGCACTGGCGTCTGTTCCCAGCAAGTACAGTGTATTGGGCTGAAGAGGAGCTACTGTTGTTGTCATTTTCCTAAGCGGAGTTGAATTGGATATGGCGTGAGTGTGTAGGAAGCACAGTTCTTTTGTTCTCAGCAAGCTCACAATTCGGACCCCATAGAAAACACAGTAGAGTTGAAGAGTGCACTTTACTCAAAAAGAAGAGTATGTTTCTTGTAAGGCAAGCTAGCGTTTGTTTCCCAGTCCTAAACGTAGTTGAATGACATTCAGTTTCTTGTCCTACGAGCAAGAGTTGTTTTGTGGTAAGAAGAGTAACTATTGCGTTCCCATTGCTGTACACAGTGCAAATAGCACTCGCGTATGTTCCCAGCAAGTACAGTGTATTGGACTGAAGAGGAGCTACTGTTCTCGTCAGTTTGCTAAGCAGAGTTGAACTAGATATGGCCCGTGTGTGTAGGAAGCACAGTTCTTTTCTTCTGAGCAAGCTCGCTGTACTGGCCCTATAGGAAACACATTAGAGTAGAAGAGTGCTCTTTTCTCAAAAGGAGAGTGTGTTTCTTGTAAGGCGAGCTAGCGTTTGTTTCCCAGTCCTAAATGGAGTTGAATCACATGCAGTTTCTGGTCCTATGAGCAAGAGTTGTTTTCTGGTAAGAAGAGTCACTATTGTGCTCCCATTGTCATACACAGGGCAAATAGCACTCGCGTCTGTTCCCAGCAAGTACAGTGTATTGGACTGAAGAGGATCTACTGTTCTTGTCAGTTTCCTAAGGAGAATTGAACTAGATATGGCCCGTGTGTGTAGGAAGCACAGTTCTTTGGTAATCAGCAAGCTCACTGTTCTGGCCCTATAGGAAACACAGTAGAGTAGAAGAGTGCTCTTTCCACAAAAGCAGAGTGTGTTTCTTGAAAGTCGAGCTAGCGTTTGTTTCCCAGTCCTAAATGTAGTTGAATCACATGCAGGTTCTGGTCCTATGAGCAAGAATTGTTTTGTGGTAAGAAGAGTCACTATTGCGTTCCCATTGTCATACATTGTGCAAAAAGCACTGGCGTCTGTTGCAGCAAGTACATTGTATTGGACTGAAGAGGATCTACTGTTCTTGTCAGTTTCCTAAGCATAATTGAACTAGATATGGCCGTGTGTAGGAAACACAGTTCTTTTGTTCTGAGCAAGCTCACTGTTCGGACCCCATAGAAAACACAGTAGAGTTGAAGAGTGCACTTTCCTCAAAAAGAAGAGTATGTTTCTTGTAAGGCGAGCTAGCGTTTGTTTCCCAGTCCTAAATGGAGTTGAATGACATTCAGTTTCGGGTCCTACGAGCAAGAGTTGTTTTGTGGTAAGAAGAGTAACTATTGCGCTCCCATTGCTGTACACAGTGCAAATAGCACTCGCGTATGTTCCCAGCAAGTACAGTGTATTGGACTGAAGAGGAGCTACTGTTCTCGTCAGTTTCCTAAGCAAAGTTGAACTAGACATGGCCCGTGTGTGTAGGAAGCACACTTCTTTTCTTCTGAGCAAGCTCACTGTTCTGGCCCTATAGGAAACACAGTAGAGTAGAAGAGTGCTCTTTTCTCAAAAGCAGAGTGATTTTCTTGTAAGGCGAGCTAGCGTTTGTTTCCCAGTCCTAATTGGAGTTGAATCACATGCAGTTTCTGGTCCTACAAGCAAGAGTTGTTTTCTGGTAAGAAGAGTCACTATTGAGCTCCCATTGTCATACACAGGGCAAATAGCACTGGCTTCTGTTCCCAGCATGTACAGTGTGTTGGACTGAAGAGGATCTACTGTTCTTGTCAGGTTCCTAACCAGAGCTGAACTAGATATGGCCCATGTGTGTAGGAAGCACAGTTCTTTGTACTCAGAAAACTCACTGTTCTGGCCCTATAGGAAACACAGTAGAGTAGAAGCGTGCTCTTTCCTCAAAAGCAGAGTGTGTTTCTTGTAAGGTGAGCTAGCGTTTGTTTCCCAGTTCTAAATGGAGTTGAAACCCATCAGTTTCAGGTCCTACGAGCAAGAGTTGTTTTCTGGTAAGGAAAGTCACTATTGTGCTCCCATTGCCATACACAGTGCAAATAGAACTCGCATCTATTCCCAGCAAGTACAGTGTATTGGACTGAAGAGGAGCTACTGTTCTTGTCAGTTTCCTAAGCAGAGTTGAACTAGATATGACCCGTGTGTGTAGGAAGCACAGTTCTTCTGTTCTGAGCAAGCTCACTGTTTGGACCCCATAGGAAACACAGTAGAGTAGATGTGTGCCCTATTCTCAAAAGCAGAATGTGTTTCTTGTAAGGAAAGGTAGCGTTTGTTTCCCAATCCTAAATGGAGTTGAATCACATGCAGTTTCTGGTCCTAGAAGCAAGAGTTGTTTTGTGGTAAGAAGAGTCACTATTGCGCTCCCATTGTCATACACAGGGCAAATAGCACTGGCGTCTGCTCCCAGCAAGTACAGTGTATTGGTCTGAAAAGGAGCTACTGTTCTTGTCAGTTTCCTAAGCAGAATTGAACTAGATATGGCCCGTGTGTGTAGGAAGCACAGTTCTTTTGTTCTGAGCTAGCTCACTGTTCTGGCCCTATAGGAAACACAGTAGAGTAGAAAAGTGCTCTATTCTCAAAAGCAGAGTGTGTTTCTTGTAAGTCGAGCTAGCGTTTGTTTCTCAGTCCTAAATGGAGTTGAATCAAATGCAGTTTTGGTCCTTCGAGCAAGAGTTGTTTTCTGGTAAGAAGAGTCACTATTGCGCTCCCATTGCCATACACAGTACAAATAGCACTCGCGTTTGTTTAACGCAAGTACAGTGTATTGGTCTGAAGAGGAGCTACTGTTCTTGTAAGTTTCCTAAGCAGAGTTGAACTAGATATGGCCCGTGTGTGTAGTAAGCACAGTCCTTTTGTTCTGAGCAAGCTCACTCTTCAAACCACATAGGAAACACAGTAGAGTAGAAGAGTGCTCTTTTCTGAAAAGCATAGTGTGTTTCTTGTAAGGCGAGCTAGCGTTTTTTTCCCAGTCCTAAATGGAGTTGAAATACACATGCAGTTTCTGGTCCTACGAGCAAGAGTTGTTTTCTGGTTAGAAGAGTCACTATTGCGCTCCCTTTGCCATACACAGTGCAAATAGTCCTGGTGTCTGTTCCGAGCAAGTACAGTGTATTGGACTGAAGAGGAGCTACTGTTCTTGTCAGTTTCCTAAGCAGAGTTGAACTAGATATCGCCCGTGTGTGTAGGAAGCACAGTTCTTTTGTTCTGAGCAAGCTCACTGTTCTGGCCCTATAGGAAACACAGTAGAGTAGAAGAGTGCTCTTTTCTAAAAAGCAGAGTGTGTTTCTTGTAAGGCGAGCTAGCGTTTGTTTCCCAGTCCTAAATGGAGCTGAATCACATGCAGTTTCTGGTCCAAAGAGCAAGAGTTGTTTTCTGGTAAGAAGATTCACTATTGCGCTCCCTTTGCCATTCACAGTGCAAATAGCCCTCGCGTCTGTTCCCAGCAAGTACAGTGTATTGGACTGAAGAGGAGCTACTGTTCTTCTGAGTTTCGTAAGCAGAGTTGAACTAGATATGGCCCGTGTGTGTAGGAAGCACAGTTCTTTTGTTCTCAGCAAGCTCACTGTTCGGACCCCATAGAAAACACAGTAGAGTAGAAGAGTGCTCTTTTCTCAAAAGCAGAGTGTGTTTCTTGTAAGGCGAACTAGCGTTTGTTTCCCAGTCCTAAATGGAGTTGAATAACATGCAGTTTCTGGTTCTACGAGCAAGAGTTTTTTCTGGTAATAAGAGTAACTGTTGCGCTCCCATTGTCATACACAGGGCAAATAGCACTGGCGTCTGTTCCCAGCAAGTACAGTGTATTGGGCTGAAGAGGAGCTACTGTTGTTGTCATTTTCCTAAGCGGAGTTGAATTGGATATGGCGTGAGTGTGTAGGAAGCACAGTTCTTTTGTTCTCAGCAAGCTCACAATTCGGACCCCATAGAAAACACAGTAGAGTTGAAGAGTGCACTTTACTCAAAAAGAAGAGTATGTTTCTTGTAAGGCAAGCTAGCGTTTGTTTCCCAGTCCTAAACGTAGTTGAATGACATTCAGTTTCTTGTCCTACGAGCAAGAGTTGTTTTGTGGTAAGAAGAGTAACTATTGCGTTCCCATTGCTGTACACAGTGCAAATAGCACTCGCGTATGTTCCCAGCAAGTACAGTGTATTGGACTGAAGAGGAGCTACTGTTCTCGTCAGTTTGCTAAGCAGAGTTGAACTAGATATGGCCCGTGTGTGTAGGAAGCACAGTTCTTTTCTTCTGAGCAAGCTCGCTGTACTGGCCCTATAGGAAACACATTAGAGTAGAAGAGTGCTCTTTTCTCAAAAGGAGAGTGTGTTTCTTGTAAGGCGAGCTAGCGTTTGTTTCCCAGTCCTAAATGGAGTTGAATCACATGCAGTTTCTGGTCCTATGAGCAAGAGTTGTTTTCTGGTAAGAAGAGTCACTATTGTGCTCCCATTGTCATACACAGGGCAAATAGCACTCGCGTCTGTTCCCAGCAAGTACAGTGTATTGGACTGAAGAGGATCTACTGTTCTTGTCAGTTTCCTAAGGAGAATTGAACTAGATATGGCCCGTGTGTGTAGGAAGCACAGTTCTTTGGTAATCAGCAAGCTCACTGTTCTGGCCCTATAGGAAACACAGTAGAGTAGAAGAGTGCTCTTTCCACAAAAGCAGAGTGTGTTTCTTGAAAGTCGAGCTAGCGTTTGTTTCCCAGTCCTAAATGTAGTTGAATCACATGCAGGTTCTGGTCCTATGAGCAAGAATTGTTTTGTGGTAAGAAGAGTCACTATTGCGTTCCCATTGTCATACATTGTGCAAAAAGCACTGGCGTCTGTTGCAGCAAGTACATTGTATTGGACTGAAGAGGATCTACTGTTCTTGTCAGTTTCCTAAGCATAATTGAACTAGATATGGCCGTGTGTAGGAAACACAGTTCTTTTGTTCTGAGCAAGCTCACTGTTCGGACCCCATAGAAAACACAGTAGAGTTGAAGAGTGCACTTTCCTCAAAAAGAAGAGTATGTTTCTTGTAAGGCGAGCTAGCGTTTGTTTCCCAGTCCTAAATGGAGTTGAATGACATTCAGTTTCGGGTCCTACGAGCAAGAGTTGTTTTGTGGTAAGAAGAGTAACTATTGCGCTCCCATTGCTGTACACAGTGCAAATAGCACTCGCGTATGTTCCCAGCAAGTACAGTGTATTGGACTGAAGAGGAGCTACTGTTCTCGTCAGTTTCCTAAGCAAAGTTGAACTAGACATGGCCCGTGTGTGTAGGAAGCACACTTCTTTTCTTCTGAGCAAGCTCACTGTTCTGGCCCTATAGGAAACACAGTAGAGTAGAAGAGTGCTCTTTTCTCAAAAGCAGAGTGATTTTCTTGTAAGGCGAGCTAGCGTTTGTTTCCCAGTCCTAATTGGAGTTGAATCACATGCAGTTTCTGGTCCTACAAGCAAGAGTTGTTTTCTGGTAAGAAGAGTCACTATTGAGCTCCCATTGTCATACACAGGGCAAATAGCACTGGCTTCTGTTCCCAGCATGTACAGTGTGTTGGACTGAAGAGGATCTACTGTTCTTGTCAGGTTCCTAACCAGAGCTGAACTAGATATGGCCCATGTGTGTAGGAAGCACAGTTCTTTGTACTCAGAAAACTCACTGTTCTGGCCCTATAGGAAACACAGTAGAGTAGAAGCGTGCTCTTTCCTCAAAAGCAGAGTGTGTTTCTTGTAAGGTGAGCTAGCGTTTGTTTCCCAGTTCTAAATGGAGTTGAAACCCATCAGTTTCAGGTCCTACGAGCAAGAGTTGTTTTCTGGTAAGGAAAGTCACTATTGTGCTCCCATTGCCATACACAGTGCAAATAGAACTCGCATCTATTCCCAGCAAGTACAGTGTATTGGACTGAAGAGGAGCTACTGTTCTTGTCAGTTTCCTAAGCAGAGTTGAACTAGATATGACCCGTGTGTGTAGGAAGCACAGTTCTTCTGTTCTGAGCAAGCTCACTGTTTGGACCCCATAGGAAACACAGTAGAGTAGATGTGTGCCCTATTCTCAAAAGCAGAATGTGTTTCTTGTAAGGAAAGGTAGCGTTTGTTTCCCAATCCTAAATGGAGTTGAATCACATGCAGTTTCTGGTCCTAGAAGCAAGAGTTGTTTTGTGGTAAGAAGAGTCACTATTGCGCTCCCATTGTCATACACAGGGCAAATAGCACTGGCGTCTGCTCCCAGCAAGTACAGTGTATTGGTCTGAAAAGGAGCTACTGTTCTTGTCAGTTTCCTAAGCAGAATTGAACTAGATATGGCCCGTGTGTGTAGGAAGCACAGTTCTTTTGTTCTGAGCTAGCTCACTGTTCTGGCCCTATAGGAAACACAGTAGAGTAGAAAAGTGCTCTTTTCTCAAAAGCAGAGTGTGTTTCTTGTAAGTCGAGCTAGCGTTTGTTTCTCAGTCCTAAATGGAGTTGAATCCAATGCAGTTTTGGTCCTTCGAGCAAGAGTTGTTTTCTGGTAAGAAGAGTCACTATTGCGCTCCCATTGCCATACACAGTACAAATAGCACTCGCGTTTGTTTAACGCAAGTACAGTGTATTGGTCTGAAGAGGAGCTACTGTTCTTGTAAGTATCCTAAGCAGAGTTGAACTAGATATGGCCTGTGTGTGTAGTAAGCACAGTCCTTTTGTTCTGAGCAAGCTCACTCTTCAAACCACATAGGAAACTCAGTAGAGTAGAAGAGTGCTCTTTTCTGAAAAGCATAGTGTGTTTCTTGTAAGGCGAGCTAGCGTTTTTTTCCCAGTCCTAAATGGAGTTGAAATACACATGCAGTTTCTGGTCCTACGAGCAAGAGTTGTTTTCTGGTTAGAAGAGTCACTATTGCGCTCCCTTTGCCATACACAGTGCAAATAGTCCTGGTGTCTGTTCCGAGCAAGTACAGTGTATTGGACTGAAGAGGAGCTACTGTTCTTGTCAGTTTCCTAAGCAGAGTTGAACTAGATATCGCCCGTGTGTGTAGGAAGCACAGTTCTTTTGTTCTGAGCAAGCTCACTGTTCTGGCCCTATAGGAAACACAGTAGAGTAGAAGAGTGCTCTTTTCTAAAAAGCAGAGTGTGTTTCTTGTCAGGCGAGCTAGCGTTTGTTTCCCAGTCCTAAATGGAGCTGAATCACATGCAGTTTCTGGTCCAAAGAGCAAGAGTTGTTTTCTGGTAAGAAGAGTCACTATTGCGCTCCCTTTGCCATTCACAGTGCAAATAGCCCTCGCGTCTGTTCCCAGCAAGTACAGTGTATTGGACTGAAGAGGAGCTACTGTTCTTCTGAGTTTCGTAAGCAGAGTTGAACTAGATATGGCAAGTGTGTGTAGGAAGCTCAGTTCTTTTGTTCTCAGCAAGCTCACTGTTCGGACACCATAGGAAACACAGTAGAGTAGAAAAGTGCTCTTTTCTCAAAAGCAGAGTGTGTTTCTTGTAAGGCGAGCTTGGGTTTGTTTCCCAGTCCTAAATGGAGTTGAATCAAACGCAGTTTTTTGTCCTACTAGCAAGAGTTGTTTTCTGGTAAGAAGAGTCACTATTGCGCTCTCTTTGCCATACACAGTGCAAATAGCACTCGCGTCTGTTCCCAGCAAGTACAGTGTATTGGACTGAAGAGTAGCTACTGTTCTTGTGTTTCCTAAGCAGAGTTGAACTAGATATGGCCATATTTGTAGGAAACACAGTTCTTTTGTTCTGAACAAGCTCACTGTTCTGGTCCGATAGAAAACACAGTAGAGTGGAAGAGTGCTCTTTTCTCAAAAGCAGAGTGTGTTTCTTGTAAGGCGAGCTAGCATTTGTTTCCCAGTCCTAAATGGAGTTCAAATACACATGCAGTTTCTGGTCCTATGAGCTAGAGTTGTTTTCTGGTAAGAAGAGTCACTAATGAGCTCCCTTTGACATACACAGTGCAAACAGCCCTTGCGTCTGTTCCCAGCAAGTACAGTGTATTGGACTGAAGAGGAGCTACTATTCTTGTCAGTTTCCTAAGCAGAGTTGAACTAGATATGGCCCGTGTGTGTAGGAAGCACAGTTCTTTTGTTCTCAGCAAGCTCACTGTTCGGACCCCATAGAAAACACAGTAGAGTAGAAGAGTGCTCTTTTCTCAAAAGCAGAGTGTGTTTCTTGTAAGGCGAACTAGCGTTTGTTTCCCAGTCCTAAATGGAGTTGAATAACATGCAGTTTCTGGTCCTACGAGCAAGAGTTTTTTCTGGTAATAAGAGTAACTGTTGCGCTCCCATTGTCATACACAGGGCAAATAGCACTGGCGTCTGTTCCCAGCAAGTACAGTGTATTGGGCTGAAGAGGAGCTACTGTTGTTGTCATTTTCCTAAGCGGAGTTGAATTGGATATGGCGCGAGTGTGTAGGAAACACAGTTCTTTTGTTCTCAGCAAGCTCACAATTCGGACCCCATAGAAAACACAGTAGAGTTGAAGAGTGCACTTTACTCAAAAAGAAGAGTATGTTTCTTGTAAGGCAAGCTAGCGTTTGTTTCCCAGTCCTAAACGTAGTTGAATGACATTCAGTTTCTTGTCCTACGAGCAAGAGTTGTTTTCTGGTAAGAAGAGTAACTATTGCGCTCCCATTGCTGTACACAGTGCAAATAGCACTCGCGTATGTTCCCAGCAAGTACAGTGTATTGGACTGAAGAGGAGCTACTGTTCTCGTCAGTTTGCTAAGCAGAGTTGAACTAGATATGGCCCGTGTGTGTAGGAAGCACAGTTCTTTTCTTCTGAGCAAGCTCGCTGTACTGGCCCTATAGGAAACACATTAGAGTAGAAGAGTGCTCTTTTCTCAAAAGGAGAGTGTGTTTCTTGTAAGGCGAGCTAGCGTTTGTTTCCCAGTCCTAAATGGAGTTGAATCACATGCAGTTTCTGGTCCTATGAGCAAGAGTTGTTTTCTGGTAAGAAGAGTCACTATTGTGCTCCCATTGTCATACACAGGGCAAATAGCACTCGCGTCTGTTCCCAGCAAGTACAGTGTATTTGACTGAAGAGGATCTACTGTTCTTGTCAGTTTCCTAAGGAGAATTGAACTAGATATGGCCCGTGTGTGTAGGAAGCACAGTACTTTGGTAATCAGCAAGGTCACTGTTCTGGCCCTATAGGAAACACAGTAGAGTAGAAGAGTGCTCTTTCCACAAAAGCAGAGTGTGTTTCTTGAAAGTCGAGCTAGCGTTTGTTTCCCAGTCCTAAATGTAGTTGAATCACATGCAGGTTCTGGTCCTATGAGCAAGAATTGTTTTGTGGTAAGAAGAGTCACTATTGCGTTCCCATTGTCATACATTGTGCAAAAAGCACTGGCGTCTGTTGCAGCAAGTACAGTGTATTGGACTGAAGAGGATCTACTGTTCTTGTCAGTTTCCTAAGCAGAATTGAACTAGATATGGCCGTGTGTAGGAAGCACAGTTCTTTTGTTCTGAGCAAGCTCACTGTTCGGACCCCATAGAAAACACAGTAGAGTTGAAGAGTGCACTTTCCTCAAAAAGAAGAGTATGTTTCTTGTAAGGCGAGCTAGCGTTTGTTTCCCAGTCCTAAATGGAGTTGAATGACATTCAGTTTCGGGTCCTACGAGCAAGAGTTGTTTTGTGGTAAGAAGAGTAACTATTGCGCTCCCATTGCTGTACACAGTGCAAATAGCACTCGCGTATGTTCCCAGCAAGTACAGTGTATTGGACTGAAGAGGAGCTACTGTTCTCGTCAGTTTCCTAAGCAAAGTTGAACTAGACATGGCCCGTGTGTGTAGGAAGCACAGTTCTTTTCTTCTGAGCAAGCTCACTGTTCTGGCCCTATAGGAAACACAGTAGAGTAGAAGAGTGCTCTTTTCTCAAAAGCAGAGTGATTTTCTTGTAAGGCGAGCTAGCGTTTGTTTCCCAGTCCTAATTGGAGTTGAATCACATGCAGTTTCTGTTCCTACAAGCAAGAGTTGTTTTCTGGTAAGAAGAGTCACTATTGAGCTCCCATTGTCATACACAGGGCAAATAGCACTGGCTTCTGTTCCCAGCATGTACAGTGTGTTGGACTGAAGAGCATCTACTGTTCTTGTCAGGTTCCTAACCAGAGCTGAACTAGATATGGCCCATGTGTGTAGGAAGCACAGTTCTTTGTACTCAGAAAACTCACTGTTCTGGCCCTATAGGAAACACAGTAGAGTAGAAGCGTGCTCTTTCCTCAAAAGCAGAGTGTGTTTCTTGTAAGGTGAGCTAGCGTTTGTTTCCCAGTTCTAAATGGAGTTGAAACCCATCAGTTTCAGGTCCTATGAGCAAGAGTTGTTTTCTGGTAAGGAAAGTCACTATTGTGCTCCCATTGCCATACACAGTGCAAATAGAACTCGCATCTATTCCCAGCAAGTACAGTGTATTGGACTGAAGAGGAGCTACTGTTCTTGTCAGTTTCCTAAGCAGAGTTGAACTAGATATGACACGAGTGTGTAGGAAGCACAGTTCTTCTGTTCTGAGCAAGCTCACTGTTTGGACCCCATAGGAAACACAGTAGAGTAGATGTGTGCCCTATTCTCAAAAGCAGAATGTGTTTCTTGTAAGGAAAGGTAGCGTTTGTTTCCCAATCCTAAATGGAGTTGAATCACATGCAGTTTCTGGTACTACTAGCAAGAGTTGTTTTCTGGTAAGAAGAGTCACTATTGTGCTCCCATTGTCATTCAAAGTGCAAATAGCACTGGCGTCTGTTCCCAGCAAGTACAGCGTATTGGACTGAAGAGGATCTACTATTCTGGTCAGTTTCCTAAGCAGAGTTGAACTAGATATGGCCGGTGTGTGTAGGAAGCACGGTTCTTTTGTTCTGAGTAAGCTCACTGTTAGGACCCCATAGGAAACACAGTAGAGTAGAAGTGTGCCCTTTTCTCAAAGCAGAGCGTGTTTCTTGTAAGGCGACCTAGTGTTTTTTTCCCAGTCCTAAGTGGAGTTGAATCACATGCAGTTTCTGGTCCTAAGAGCAAGAGTTGTTTTCTGATAAGAAGAGTCACTATTGTGCTCCCTTTGCCATACACAGTGCAAATAGCACTCGCGTCTGTTCCCAGCAAGTAGAGTGTATTGGACGGAAGAAAGGATACTGTTCTTGTCAGTTTCCTAAGCAGAGTTGAACTAGATATGGCCCGTGTGTGTAGGAAGCACAGCTCTTTTGTTCTGAGCAAGCTCACTGTTCGGACACCATAGGAAACACAGTAGAGTAGAATAGTGCTCTTTCCTCAAAAGCAGATTTTGTTTCTTGTAAGGCGAGCTAGCGTTTGTTTCCCAGTCCTAAATTGACTTGAATCACATGCAGTTTTTGGTCTTACACGCAAGAGTTTCTTTCAAGTAAGGAAAGACACTATTGCGCTCCCATTGCCATACACAGTGCAAATAGCACTCGCGTGTGTTCCCAGCAAGTATAGTGTATTGGACTGAAGAGGAGCTAATTCTCTTGTCAGTTTCCTAAGCAGAGTTGAACTAGATATGGCCCGGATGTAGGAAGCACAGTTCTTTTGTTCTGAGCAAGCTCACTGTTCGGACCCCATAAGAAACACAGTAGAGTAGAAGAGTGCTCTTTTCTCAAAAGCAGAGTGTGTTTCTTGTAAGGCGAGCTAGCGTTTGTTTCCCAGTCCTAAATGGAGTTGAATCCCATGCAGTTTCTGGTCCTACGAGCAAGAGATGTTTTCTGGTAAGAAGAGTCACTATTGTGCTCCCATTGCTGTACACAGTGCAAATAGCACTCGTGTCTGTTGCCAGCAAATACAGTGTATTGGACAGAAGAGGAGCTACTGTTCTTGTCAGTTTCCTAAGCAGAGTTGAACTAGATATGGCCCGTGTGTGTAGGAAGCACAGTTCTTTTGTTCTGAGCAAGCTCACTCTTCAAACCACATAGGAAACACAGTAGAGTAGAAGAGTGCTCTTTTCTGAAAAGCATAGTGTGTTTCTTGTAAGGCGAGCTAGCGTTTTTTTCCCAGGCCTAAATGAAGTTCAAATACACATGGAGTTTCTGGTCCTACGAGCAAGAGTTGTTTTCTGGTAAGAAGAGTCACTATTGCGCTCCCATTGCCGTACACAGTGCAAATGGCACTGGTGTCTGTTCCCAGCAAGTACAGTGTATTAGAATGAAGAGGAGATAATGTTCTCTTCAGTTTCCAAAGCAGAGTTGAACTAGATATCGCCCGTGTGTGTAGGAAGCACAGTTCTTTTGTTCTGAGCAAGCTCACTGTTCTGGCACTATAGGAAACACAGTAGAGTATAAGAGTGCTCTTTTCTAAAAAGCAGAGTGTGTTTCTCGTAAGGCGAGCTAGCGTTTGTTTCCCAGTCCTAAATGGAGCTGAATCACATGCAGTTTCTGGTCCTATGAGCTAGAGTTGTTTTCTGGTAAGAAGAGTCACTATTGTGCTCCCATTGTCATACACAGGGCAAATAGCACTGGCTTCTGTTCCCAGCAAGTACAGTGTATTGGACTGAAGAGGATCTACTGTTCTTGTCAGTTTCCTAAGCAGAATTGAACTAGATGTGTCCCGTGTGTGTAGGAAGCAAAGTTCTTTTGTTCTGAGCAAGCTCACTGTTCTGGCCCTATAGGAAACACATTAGAGTAGAAGAGTGCTCTTTTCTCAAAATCAGAGTGTGTTTCTTGTAAGGCGAGCTAGCGTTTGTTTCCCAGTCCTAAATGGAGTTCAATCACATGCAGTTTTTGGTTCTACGAGCAAGAGTTGTTTTCTGGTAAAGAAGAGTCACTATTGCAATCCCATTGCCATACACAGTACAAATAGCTCTCGCGTCTGTTCCCAGCAAGTACAGTGTATTGGACTGAAGAGGAGCTACTGTTCTTGTCAGTTTCCTAAGCAGAGTTCAACTACATATGGCCTGTGTGTGTAGGAAGCACAGTTCTTTTGTTCTGAGCAAGCTCACTGTTCGAACCCCATAGGAAAAACAGTAGAGTAGATGAGTGCTCTTTCCTCAAAAGCGGAGTGTGTTTCTTGTAAGGCGAGCTAGCATTTGTTTCCCAGTCCTAAATGGAGTTCAAATACACATGCAGTTTCTGGTCCTATGAGCTAGAGTTGTTTTCTGGTAAGAAGAGTCACTAATGAGCTCCCTTTGACATACACAGTGCAAACAGCCCTTGCGTCTGTTCCCAGCAAGTACAGTGTATTGGACTGAAGAGGAGCTACTATTCTTGTCAGTTTCCTAAGCAGAGTTGAACTAGATATGGCCCGTGTGTGTAGGAAGCACAGTTCTTTTGTTCTCAGCAAGCTCACTGTTCGGACCCCATAGAAAACACAGTAGAGTAGAAGAGTGCTCTTTTCTCAAAAGCAGAGTGTGTTTCTTGTAAGGCGAACTAGCGTTTGTTTCCCAGTCCTAAATGGAGTTGAATAACATGCAGTTTCTGGTCCTACGAGCAAGAGTTTTTTCTGGTAATAAGAGTAACTGTTGCGCTCCCATTGTCATACACAGGGCAAATAGCACTGGCGTCTGTTCCCAGCAAGTACAGTGTATTGGGCTGAAGAGGAGCTACTGTTGTTGTCATTTTCCTAAGCGGAGTTGAATTGGATATGGCGCGAGTGTGTAGGAAGCACAGTTCTTTTGTTCTCAGCAAGCTCACTGTTCGGACCCCATAGAAAACACAGTAGAGTTGAAGAGTGCACTTTACTCAAAAAGAAGAGTATGTTTCTTGTAAGGCAAGCTAGCGTTTGTTTCCCAGTCCTAAACGTAGTTGAATGACATTCAGTTTCTTGTCCTACGAGCAAGAGTTGTTTTCTGGTAAGAAGAGTAACTATTGCGCTCCCATTGCTGTACACAGTGCAAATAGCACTCGCGTATGTTCCCAGCAAGTACAGTGTATTGGACTGAAGAGGAGCTACTGTTCTCGTCAGTTTGCTAAGCAGAGTTGAACTAGATATGGCCTGTGTGTGTAGGAAGCACAGTTCTTTTCTTCTGAGCAAGCTTGCTGTACTGGCCCTATAGGAAACACATTAGAGTAGAAGAGTGCTCTTTTCTCAAAAGGAGAGTGTGTTTCTTGTAAGGCGAGCTAGCGTTTGTTTCCCAGTCCTAAATGGAGTTGAATCACATGCAGTTTCTGGTCCTATGAGCAAGAGTTGTTTTCTGGTAAGAAGAGTCACTATTGTGCTCCCATTGTCATACACAGGGCAAATAGCACTCGCGTCTGTTCCCAGCAAGTACAGTGTATTGGACTGAAGAGGATCTACTGTTCTTGTCAGTTTCCTAAGCAGAGTTGAACTAGATATGACTCGTGTGTGTAGGAAGCACAGTTCTTCTGTTCTGAGCAAGCACACTGTTTGGACCCCATAGGAAACACAGTAGAGTAGATGTGTGTCCTATTCTCAAAAGCAGAATGTGTTTCTTGTAAGGCGAGCTAGCGTTTGTTTCCCAATTCTAAATGGAGTTGAATCACATGCAGTTTCTAGTCCTACGAGCAATAGTTGTTTTGTGGTAAGAAGAGTCACTATTGCGCTCCCATTGTCATACACAGGGCAAATAGCACTGGTGTCTGTTCCCAGCAAGTACAGTGTATTGGACTGAAGAGGATCTACTGTTCTTGTCAGTTTCCTAAGGAGAATTGAACTAGATATGGCCCGTGTGTGTAGGAAGCACAGTTCTTTGGTAATCAGCAAGCTCACTGTTCTGGCCCTATAGGAAACACAGTAGAGTAGAAGAGTGCTCTTTCCACAAAAGCAGAGTGTGTTTCTTGAAAGTCGAGCTAGCGTTTGTTTCCCAGTCCTAAATGTAGTTGAATCACATGCAGGTTCTGGTCCTATGAGCAAGAATTGTTTTGTGGTAAGAAGAGTCACTATTGCGTTCCCATTGTCATACATTGTGCAAAAAGCACTGGCGTCTGTTGCAGCAAGTACAGTGTATTGGACTGAAGAGGATCTACTGTTCTTGTCAGTTTCCTAAGCAGAATTGAACTAGATATGGCCGTGTGTAGGAAGCACAGTTCTTTTGTTCTGAGCAAGCTCACTGTTCTGGCGCTATAGGAAACACAGTAGAGTAGAAGAGTGCTGTTTTCTCAAAAGCAGAGTGTGTTTCTTGTAAGGCGAGCTAGCGTTTGTTTCCGAGTTCTAAATGGAGTTGAATCACATGCAGTTTTTGGTCCTACACGCAAGAGTTGTTTTCTCGTAAGGAAAATCACTATTTTCCTCCCATTGCCATACACAGTGCAAATAGCACTCGCATCTTTTCCCAACAAGTAGAGTGTATTGGGCTGAAGAGGCCCTACTGTTCTTGTCATTTTCCTAAGCAGAGTTGAATTAGATATGGCGCGAGTGTGTAGGAAGCACATTTCTTTTGTTTTCAGCAAGCTCACTGTTCGGACCCCATAGAAAACACAGTAGAGTTGAAGAGTGCACTTTCCTCAAAAAGAAGAGTATGTTTCTTGTAAGGCGAGCTAGCGTTTGTTTCCCAGTCCTAAATGGAGTTGAATGACATTCAGTTTCGGGTCCTACGAGCAAGAGTTGTTTTGTGGTAAGAAGAGTAACTATTGCGCTCCCATTGCTGTACACAGTGCAAATAGCACTCGCGTATGTTCCCAGCAAGTACAGTGTATTGGACTGAAGAGGAGCTACTGTTCTCGTCAGTTTCCTAAGCAAAGTTGAACTAGACATGGCCCGTGTGTGTAGGAAGCACACTTCTTTTCTTCTGAGCAAGCTCACTGTTCTGGCCCTATAGGAAACACAGTAGAGTAGAAGAGTGCTATTTTCTCAAAAGCAGAGTGATTTTCTTGTAAGGCGAGCTAGCGTTTGTTTCCCAGTCCTAATTGGAGTTGAATCACATGCAGTTTCTGGTCCTACAAGCAAGAGTTGTTTTCTGGTAAGAAGAGTCACTATTGAGCTCCCATTGTCATACACAGGGCAAATAGCACTGGCTTCTGTTCCCAGCATGTACAGTGTGTTGGACTGAAGAGGATCTACTGTTCTTGTCAGGTTCCTAACCAGAGCTGAACTAGATATGGCCCATGTGTGTAGGAAGCACAGTTCTTTGTACTCAGAAAACTCACTGTTCTGGCCCTATAGGAAACACAGTAGAGTAGAAGCGTGCTCTTTCCTCAAAAGCAGAGTGTGTTTCTTGTAAGGTGAGCTAGCGTTTGTTTCCCAGTTCTAAATGGAGTTGAAACCCATCAGTTTCAGGTCCTACGAGCAAGAGTTGTTTTCTGGTAAGGAAAGTCACTATTGTGCTCCCATTGCCATACACAGTGCAAATAGAACTCGCATCTATTCCCAGCAAGTACAGTGTATTGGACTGAAGAGGAGCTACTGTTCTTGTCAGTTTCCTAAGCAGAGTTGAACTAGATATGACCCGTGTGTGTAGGAAGCACAGTTCTTCTGTTCTGAGCAAGCTCACTGTTTGGACCCCATAGGAAAAACAGTAGAGTAGATGTGTGCCCTATTCTCAAAAGCAGAATGTGTTTCTTGTAAGGAAAGGTAGCGTTTGTTTCCCAATCCTAAATGGAGTTGAATCACATGCAGTTTCTGGTCCTAGAAGCAAGAGTTGTTTTGTGGTAAGAAGAGTCACTATTGCGCTCCCATTGTCATACACAGGGCAAATAGCACTGGCGTCTGCTCCCAGCAAGTACAGTGTATTGGTCTGAAAAGGAGCTACTGTTCTTGTCAGTTTCCTAAGCAGAATTGAACTAGATATGGCCCGTGTGTGTAGGAAGCACAGTTCTTTTGTTCTGAGCTAGCTCACTGTTCTGGCCCTATAGGAAACACAGTAGAGTAGAAAAGTGCTCTATTCTCAAAAGCAGAGTGTGTTTCTTGTAAGTCGAGCTAGCGTTTGTTTCTCAGTCCTAAATGGAGTTGAATCAAATGCAGTTTTGGTCCTTCGAGCAAGAGTTGTTTTCTGGTAAGAAGAGTCACTATTGCGCTCCCATTGCCATACACAGTACAAATAGCACTCGCGTTTGTTTAACGCAAGTACAGTGTATTGGTCTGAAGAGGAGCTACTGTTCTTGTAAGTTTCCTAAGCAGAGTTGAACTAGATATGGCCCGTGTGTGTAGTAAGCACAGTCCTTTTGTTCTGAGCAAGCTCACTCTTCAAACCACATAGGAAACACAGTAGAGTAGTAGAGTGCTCTTTTCTGAAAAGCATAGTGTGTTTCTTGTAAGGCGAGCTAGCGTTTTTTTCCCAGTCCTAAATGGAGTTGAAATACACATGCAGTTTCTGGTCCTACGAGCAAGAGTTGTTTTCTGGTTAGAAGAGTCACTATTGCGCTCCCTTTGCCATACACAGTGCAAATAGTCCTGGTGTCTGTTCCGAGCAAGTACAGTGTATTGGACTGAAGAGGAGCTACTGTTCTTGTCAGTTTCCTAAGCAGAGTTGAACTAGATATCGCCCGTGTGTGTAGGAAGCACAGTTCTTTTGTTCTGAGCAAGCTCACTGTTCTGGCCCTATAGGAAACACAGTAGAGTAGAAGAGTGCTCTTTTCTAAAAAGCAGAGTGTGTTTCTTGTAAGGCGAGCTAGCGTTTGTTTCCCAGTCCTAAATGGAGCTGAATCACATGCAGTTTCTGGTCCAAAGAGCAAGAGTTGTTTTCTGGTAAGAAGATTCACTATTGCGCTCCCTTTGCCATTCACAGTGCAAATAGCCCTCGCGTCTGTTCCCAGCAAGTACAGTGTATTGGACTGAAGAGGAGCTACTGTTCTTCTGAGTTTCGTAAGCAGAGTTGAACTAGATATGGCAAGTGTGTGTAGGAAGCACAGTTCTTTTGTTCTCAGCAAGCTCACTGTTCGGACCCCATAGGAAACACAGTAGAGTAGAAAAGGGCTCTTTTCTCAAAAGCAGAGTGTGTTTCTTGTAAGGCGAGCTTGGGTTTGTTTCCCAGTCCTAAATGGAATTGAATCAAACGCAGTTTTTTGTCCTACTAGCAAGAGTTGTTTTCTGGTAAGAAGAGTCACTATTGCGCTCTCTTTGCCATACACAGTGCAAATAGCACTCGCGTCTGTTCCCAGCAAGTACAGTGTATTGGACTGAAGAGTAGCTACTGTTCTTGTGTTTCCTAAGCAGAGTTGAACTAGATATGGCCATATTTGTAGGAAACACAGTTCTTTTGTTCCGAACAAGCTCACTGTTCTGGTCCGATAGAAAACACAGTAGAGTGGAAGAGTGCTCTTTTCTCAAAAGCAGAGTGTGTTTCTTGTAAGGCGAGCTAGCATTTGTTTCCCAGTCCTAAATGGAGTTCAAATACACATGCAGTTTCTGGTCCTATGAGCTAGAGTTGTTTTCTGGTAAGAAGAGTCACTAATGAGCTCCCTTTGACATACACAGTGCAAACAGCCCTTGCGTCTGTTCCCAGCAAGTACAGTGTATTGGACTGAAGAGGAGCTACTATTCTTGTCAGTTTCCTAAGCAGAGTTGAACTAGATATGGCCCGTGTGTGTAGGAAGCACAGTTCTTTTGTTCTCAGCAAGCTCACTGTTCGGACCCCATAGAAAACACAGTAGAGTAGAAGAGTGCTCTTTTCTCAAAAGCAGAGTGTGTTTCTTGTAAGGCGAACTAGCGTTTGTTTCCCAGTCCTAAATGGAGTTGAATAACATGCAGTTTCTGGTTCTACGAGCAAGAGTTTTTTCTGGTAATAAGAGTAACTGTTGCGCTCCCATTGTCATACACAGGGCAAATAGCACTGGCGTCTGTTCCCAGCAAGTACAGTGTATTGGGCTGAAGAGGAGCTACTGTTGTTGTCATTTTCCTAAGCGGAGTTGAATTGGATATGGCGTGAGTGTGTAGGAAGCACAGTTCTTTTGTTCTCAGCAAGCTCACAATTCGGACCCCATAGAAAACACAGTAGAGTTGAAGAGTGCACTTTACTCAAAAAGAAGAGTATGTTTCTTGTAAGGCAAGCTAGCGTTTGTTTCCCAGTCCTAAACGTAGTTGAATGACATTCAGTTTCTTGTCCTACGAGCAAGAGTTGTTTTGTGGTAAGAAGAGTAACTATTGCGTTCCCATTGCTGTACACAGTGCAAATAGCACTCGCGTATGTTCCCAGCAAGTACAGTGTATTGGACTGAAGAGGAGCTACTGTTCTCGTCAGTTTGCTAAGCAGAGTTGAACTAGATATGGCCCGTGTGTGTAGGAAGCACAGTTCTTTTCTTCTGAGCAAGCTCGCTGTACTGGCCCTATAGGAAACACATTAGAGTAGAAGAGTGCTCTTTTCTCAAAAGGAGAGTGTGTTTCTTGTAAGGCGAGCTAGCGTTTGTTTCCCAGTCCTAAATGGAGTTGAATCACATGCAGTTTCTGGTCCTATGAGCAAGAGTTGTTTTCTGGTAAGAAGAGTCACTATTGTGCTCCCATTGTCATACACAGGGCAAATAGCACTCGCGTCTGTTCCCAGCAAGTACAGTGTATTGGACTGAAGAGGATCTACTGTTCTTGTCAGTTTCCTAAGGAGAATTGAACTAGATATGGCCCGTGTGTGTAGGAAGCACAGTTCTTTGGTAATCAGCAAGCTCACTGTTCTGGCCCTATAGGAAACACAGTAGAGTAGAAGAGTGCTCTTTCCACAAAAGCAGAGTGTGTTTCTTGAAAGTCGAGCTAGCGTTTGTTTCCCAGTCCTAAATGTAGTTGAATCACATGCAGGTTCTGGTCCTATGAGCAAGAATTGTTTTGTGGTAAGAAGAGTCACTATTGCGTTCCCATTGTCATACATTGTGCAAAAAGCACTGGCGTCTGTTGCAGCAAGTACATTGTATTGGACTGAAGAGGATCTACTGTTCTTGTCAGTTTCCTAAGCATAATTGAACTAGATATGGCCGTGTGTAGGAAACACAGTTCTTTTGTTCTGAGCAAGCTCACTGTTCGGACCCCATAGAAAACACAGTAGAGTTGAAGAGTGCACTTTCCTCAAAAAGAAGAGTATGTTTCTTGTAAGGCGAGCTAGCGTTTGTTTCCCAGTCCTAAATGGAGTTGAATGACATTCAGTTTCGGGTCCTACGAGCAAGAGTTGTTTTGTGGTAAGAAGAGTAACTATTGCGCTCCCATTGCTGTACACAGTGCAAATAGCACTCGCGTATGTTCCCAGCAAGTACAGTGTATTGGACTGAAGAGGAGCTACTGTTCTCGTCAGTTTCCTAAGCAAAGTTGAACTAGACATGGCCCGTGTGTGTAGGAAGCACACTTCTTTTCTTCTGAGCAAGCTCACTGTTCTGGCCCTATAGGAAACACAGTAGAGTAGAAGAGTGCTCTTTTCTCAAAAGCAGAGTGATTTTCTTGTAAGGCGAGCTAGCGTTTGTTTCCCAGTCCTAATTGGAGTTGAATCACATGCAGTTTCTGGTCCTACAAGCAAGAGTTGTTTTCTGGTAAGAAGAGTCACTATTGAGCTCCCATTGTCATACACAGGGCAAATAGCACTGGCTTCTGTTCCCAGCATGTACAGTGTGTTGGACTGAAGAGGATCTACTGTTCTTGTCAGGTTCCTAACCAGAGCTGAACTAGATATGGCCCATGTGTGTAGGAAGCACAGTTCTTTGTACTCAGAAAACTCACTGTTCTGGCCCTATAGGAAACACAGTAGAGTAGAAGCGTGCTCTTTCCTCAAAAGCAGAGTGTGTTTCTTGTAAGGTGAGCTAGCGTTTGTTTCCCAGTTCTAAATGGAGTTGAAACCCATCAGTTTCAGGTCCTACGAGCAAGAGTTGTTTTCTGGTAAGGAAAGTCACTATTGTGCTCCCATTGCCATACACAGTGCAAATAGAACTCGCATCTATTCCCAGCAAGTACAGTGTATTGGACTGAAGAGGAGCTACTGTTCTTGTCAGTTTCCTAAGCAGAGTTGAACTAGATATGACCCGTGTGTGTAGGAAGCACAGTTCTTCTGTTCTGAGCAAGCTCACTGTTTGGACCCCATAGGAAACACAGTAGAGTAGATGTGTGCCCTATTCTCAAAAGCAGAATGTGTTTCTTGTAAGGAAAGGTAGCGTTTGTTTCCCAATCCTAAATGGAGTTGAATCACATGCAGTTTCTGGTCCTAGAAGCAAGAGTTGTTTTGTGGTAAGAAGAGTCACTATTGCGCTCCCATTGTCATACACAGGGCAAATAGCACTGGCGTCTGCTCCCAGCAAGTACAGTGTATTGGTCTGAAAAGGAGCTACTGTTCTTGTCAGTTTCCTAAGCAGAATTGAACTAGATATGGCCCGTGTGTGTAGGAAGCACAGTTCTTTTGTTCTGAGCTAGCTCACTGTTCTGGCCCTATAGGAAACACAGTAGAGTAGAAAAGTGCTCTATTCTCAAAAGCAGAGTGTGTTTCTTGTAAGTCGAGCTAGCGTTTGTTTCTCAGTCCTAAATGGAGTTGAATCAAATGCAGTTTTGGTCCTTCGAGCAAGAGTTGTTT